>NC_081409.1:234457679-234759822 GCF_030272615.1 Cryptomeria japonica
ACTAAGGAAAGAAAAACTTTATGTAAAGATGTCTAAATGCAAATTTGCTAAGACATCCTTAGTGTACTTAGGCTATGTCGTAGGGAATAGTCAATTGAAAGTAGACCCTGTGAAGGTCGATTGTATTGTAAAATGTGTTAGGGTTTCAAGCAGATCTGAAGCAAATATGAACTAACAATTATATGCATATTTAAATACAAAAGATAAAGGAATAAAACAGGGCACAAATAACACAAAGATTTAACGTGGTTCATCCAGAATGGGTTACGTCCACCATACATAGCCGTCCAATATTTCTTATTATCTAGCAAAAATAGTACATCAACCCTACAATGCCTTAGGCATCCCATCTGCTTATAACATGTGTTTTTAGGGAAACAAACAAAGTTGGCCCTTTTAGGGTTTTATTACAATGTCGGTTTTCATCAACAAAAAACATCCAAATTTTTTTTTTGGGGGGCTACCACCTCCGAACCCTCGCAGCGGGCTACCGCCCGCTTTCCCGAGGCCCGGCCCAGCCCCAGACCCCGACAACGATACGTATTGAGTGTACAGTACTTTGTTGATCAGTCACCACATATCAACAATCTCCCACTTGGAGACTGATACTAGACGACACCACTGTACTTGGAGCATCCGCTAGATAAAACACTGGGACTTGACTGACCTATAAATTCCATAATTATCAATCAAGAAGACCAATATAAACTGATGAAGAAATCAGCTTCTCCTGTGGAACTACCTTTGTGAACATATCGGTAGGATTCTCACTTGTGTGAATCTTCTCAAGCCGTAACTAACCCTCCTCCAAAACAGTCCGGATGAAGTGGTACCTGAGCTGAATATGCTTTGTCCTTGAATGAAAAGAAGATTTTTTCGCAAGATGAATGGCACTCTGGCTATCAGTATACAATGGGCGATCCTCCTGTGTTTGACCTAATTCCTCCAGAAAACATTGTAACCAAATCATCTCCTTGCTGGCTTCTGTAGCAACAACATACTCAGCTTCAGTGGTTGAAAGTGCAACAACCTTTTGCAGCCTAGAAATCCAACTAACTGCAGTTCCCCCTATAGTAAAAACATACCCTGTAGTACTCCTCCATGAATCAGAGTCAACAAATTCTCTCAAATGGCAAACCAATAGGACTCTAATGGCTCCGATACCATGTAAGAATTTTCCTATAGCAACCCAAGATCTAGAGGCCAATGAATAGCACAAAAGTAAGAGATAACAAAATAGACAAGAATGAATTGTATTCTCATCAAGATGCAAAATGTTCGACTATCCGACTGGGGCAGGATAACACTGATCATTGGTGGAAAAACAACTGGTGGACCTAGGAGAAACGGTTGTTGATACATAGGAAAGGTTAAGAGGAGATGTACATGTGCCTGCATATATAGGCAAGACAAAAAGGAGAAGAGAGGACATAAGGATGAAATGTGTCTCAATGAGATGCAAGGGTAGGTAGGAGAAAATACGCCAGATCAGAGTCAACAAATCCACTCAAAGTAGCATTAGATCCTTTGAAACATAATGCCTTCGTAGTAGTTCCTTTCAAATACCGAAGAATCCATTTCACAGCATTCCAATGTTCCATACCCAGATTAATCATAAACCTGCTCACAACTCCCACTACATATGCAATATTTGGCCTTGTGCATACCATTGCATACATCAGACTGCCAACAGTTGATGAATACGGGATGTTTGACATTTTATTTACCTCTTCCTATGCCTTTGGGCACATCTCCTTAGTCAATTTGAAATGACTATCCAAAGGTGTACTAATTGCTTTTGCATCTTGCATGTTAAATCTTTTCAACACCTTCTTTATATACTCACTTTGGGACAAATTCAAGGTTCTATTTTTCATGTCCCATGTAATCCTCATACCGAGAATTTTCTTAGCTGCACCCAAATCCATGCTGCATGTTAGACCCAGCAACAAGCATGTCATCAACATAAAGCAACAGGATAATATAACTACCATTATCCAATCTCTTAAAATATACACAATGATCAGAATGACATCTATGATAACCGTGTTCAACCATGAAACTATCAAATTTTAAATATCATTGTCGAGGTGCTTGCTTTAGGCCATACAAACTTTTCTCCAACCTGCACACCAAGTTCTCCTTACCTTTGACCTCATATCCTTGTGGTTGCAACATGTAAATTTCCTCCTCCAAATCTCCATGGAGAAAAGTTGTTTTGACATCTAATTGTTCAAGATGTAAATCATCTACAGCCACAAGACTAAGTATGGTTCTAATTGAAGTCATTTTTACAACTAGATAAAATATTTCATCATAATCTATACCCTTTTTCTGTGCAAAACCTTTTACCACAAGTCTGGCCTTATATCTTTTCTGACCTCCTTCCTCCTCCTTCAGCCTATAAACCCATTTGTTAGGCAAAGCTCTTTTTTCTGTAGGCAGAGGGACTAAGTCCCAAGTCTTATTTTTAATCAAGGAGTCCATCTCCTCTTTCATGCCTAGCTCCCACTATTGTTTGGCATCCACTTGCATTGCTTCTTCATATTCTTATGGTTCACCAGGATTAGTTAATAAAATAGAATACAAAGAAGAAGAAAATCTTTTAGGGGGTCTACTTGACCTCATAGAATGTCTAACACTTGTAGGAGTTTATGGGACAATCTATTGTTGTTGAGCATCAGGTACCTGTGGCATTTCATTTTCAGGAATCTCATCCAACACCACATATTCTTGTTTGTCCTGTTCATGCTTCTTTTCCTGTATCTGTTCTTTATACATAAACTTTTCATTGAATATAACATCTCTACTTCTAATTATTTTCTTATTTTCAAAATCCCATAATCGATAGCCATATTCATCTATCCCTTATCCAATGAAGGTACATTTATGAGATTAAGCATCAAGCTTGGTTCTGTTTTATTTATCAACATGGACAAAAGCTTCACAACCAAAGGTTTTCAGAAAAGAATAATTTACCTTTTTTCCAGTCCATGCCTCCTTTGGAATACCACCATCCAAAGGGGTTGAAGGTCCTCTATTTATCAGATAGACAACAGTATGTACAACATCTGCCCAAAAATGTAAGGGCAATCCAGCATGCAATCTCATGCTCCTCGCGTGTTCCATGATAGTGCTATTCATTCTCTCTGACACACCATTTTTTGTGTGGGGTTCTTGGAACTATCTTCTACTTTCGAATCCCATTTAAGGAGCAGTAATCTTCAAATGCTTTGCTGCAATACTCACCTCCATTATCCAATCTGAGACACTTCAACCTTTTTCCTGTCTCATTCTCAACCAAAGCTTTCCATTTCTTAAAAGTTTCAAAAACATCTGATTTTTGTTTTAGGAAATGTACCCATGTTTTTCTGGTTGAGTCGTCAATAAAAATAACATAATAATAGGAGCCACCAAGAGATGATACCTAAGTCGGTCCCCATACATCTAAATGCACAAGGTCTAACTTCTCACTCCTCTTCTCTTTCCCAACCTTGAGAAATCTGACTCTTTTTTGTTTACCATAAACATAGTTTTCATAGAACTCTAAATCAATCTTTTTTAGACCTGGCAATAGATTTTTGGATTGAAGGATTTTCATCCCTTTCTCACTCATGTCCCCAAGCCTATGGTGCCACATTATCGAATCTATTCTTGCAACATCTATTGTTGTCGTCCCTATAGTAACTTTATCTGTAGTAGCTAGGGTAGAGTAAGTGTTACCAGTACACATATATAATGTTCCTACCTTTGCACCTTTAGCTACTACTAATGATCCTTTAGTGACCTTCCAGATACTGTCTGAGAAGGTAAATATGCAACCTTCACTACATAGTTGCCCTATAGAAATTAAATTTCTTCTTAAATTAGGAACATGTCTTACCTCCTGCAGAAACCAGTCATTTCCATTCTGTAACTTGATCTTTATCTTTCCTTTTTCAACAATTTGACAAGGCTCATCATCACCCAAATATACCTATCCAAAATCACCTTGAACATAATCTAGAAAATATTTTATATGGGGTGTAGCATGGAATGAAGCCCCAGAATCTATTACCTAGGAATCATTAACATTATCCAAACATAAGATTAAAGCATCTTGTAAAGTATTACTTGCAATATTAACTTCCTTACTGTCATTTTCATTTTTGTCTCCTTCTTTGTTTTTCCGAGACTAACAGTCTTTATTTAGATGACCAGGCTTTCCGCAATACCGGCAATCTTTTTTTCCTCTAGATTGAGAGCGTCCTTTCTTTGACTTCGCTCATGACTTCTCATTCCCAGGGCCTTTTCCTCTTTCCTTTTATCTTCCTCTGTTCTCCACATTCAAAACACTACTTGATGATGTTGGAGTCTCACCTGTGCTTTTCCTTCGCATTTCCTCGCTTAGGATAACACCAACAATATCATCAAATATCAAAGTATTTTTACCAGAGACAGAGTTACTTACAGCCATAACCAAGCTATTCCAGCTTTCTGGCAAAGAACATAAAATCAAGAGAGCCCTAACCTCTTCTGCAAAAGTAATTTTTACCGAAGACAATTGACTAGTAATTGTATTAAATTCATTTATGTGCTCCGCTATAGATCCTCCCTCACTCATTTTCAAATTAAAAAAATGCTTCATAAGAAATACCTTATTTGAAGCCGAGGGTTTCTCATACAACTTAGCCAATGTTGCCATCAAATCTACAGTCATTTTTTCTTTTGTTATATTGAAAGCTACAGACGATGCAAGGCACAATCGAATGGATCCTAGTGCCTTTCTATCTAAAATGTCCCACTCTTCATCTGACATTGTGGTCACTTTGTTTGTCTTTCCTTCCAATGGCCGCCACAAATCCTTTTGATACAGGTAATCCTCCATCTACATTTTCCATAACTGATAATTTTGGCCATTAAACTTTTTGACCTTGAATTTGGAATCCTCCATTGCTCCCACTCAAATCTGAAAGTCCTACCAATTTACAGAAAACCTTGCTCTAATACCAATTGTTAGGGTTTCAAGCAGATCCAAAGCAAATATGAACTAACAATTATATGCAGATTTAAATACAAAAGATAAAGGAATAAAACAGGACAAAGATAACACATAGATTTAATGTGGTTCACCTAGAATGGGTTACGTCCACCATACATAGCCGTCCAATCTTTCTTATTATCCAGCAAAAATAGTACATCAACCCTACAATGCCTTAGGCATCCCAACCGCTTATAACATGTGTTTTTAGGGCAACAAACAAAGTCTGCCCTTTTAGGGTTTTATTACAATGTCAGTTTTCATCAACAAAAAATGTACTGAGTGTATAGTACTTTGCTGATCAGTTGCCACATATCAACAAAATGGCCTAAACCAAGTACAGTCATAGAAGTCAGGAGTTTTTTAGGTGCAGTTCAATACTGGAGGAAGTTCATTGCAAACTTCTCTTTTATTGCTTCATCATTGAACGCATTGACCAGTACGAAGGCAGCTTTTTAGTGGGGAGGTCCGCAATAGAAGGCTTTTGACACTTTGAAGGAAAAGTTGACCACCGCACCAGTTCTGGCTGTACTATATTTACATCAACCATTTGAGATCGAGACAGATGCTAGCGGGTTTTCCATGGGAGTTGTACTCATGCAAGGAGGTAAACCAGTCTTCTACCACTTTGAAACTTTTTCGGGAGCAGTAAGTAACTATCCCACTTATGATAAGGAACGTTATGCTTTAGTTCAGAGTGTTAAGAAATGGAAACACTACTTAATGGGCAAAGAAATTGTAATCCACACTGATCATCAGCCACTTCAGTATTTGCACTCATAGTCTAAACTGCAGCAAAGTAGGCATTTTAGGTGGATGGGTTTTCTTTAACAGTTTCATTTGGTGATTAAGTATAAGAAAGGTGCCCATAACAAAGTAGCAGATATGCTCTCTAGGCCTCCATTTAAGAATGCTTTGATAATCCTTAAAAATAGTTCCATGGTTCGTGAAAGTTTTCAAGAACAATATGCTAATGATGAGAACTTTAAGGATATATATGTAGTTTTAATCTAGGGTAAACATGTAGAATAAAAATATTACTATGTGCAGGATAACTTGTTGTACTACTTGGGTAAATTATGTGTTCCTAAAGATGAACAGGCACAGGTGATTCGAGAAGCACATACCTCTTTGATTGCAGGACATTTCGGGGTAAGTAAAACATTGGTTCAATTGTAGAAGTATTGTTACTAGCCTCGTATGCAAGAAACTGTTACAAAGTATATAAAGGGATGTGTAATGTGTGCAGCCAGTAAACTAAGTAACAGGAAATTGGGTTCGTATACACCATTACCTGTACCATCCTGTCCATGGGAAAGTGTGTCTATGGACTTTGTGGGAGGTTTACCTATGTCTAGGAAGGGACATGATTATTTGTATGTTGCTGTTGATCGGTTCAGCAAAATGTGTATTCTAATGCCTTGTAAGAAATAGGTCACTGTTGAACTAACAGCTCATATGTACTTCCAATTTGTATGGATTCATTTTGGGTTACCTACTTCTATTGTATCGGATCGAGATTCTCGCTTCTTAGGGGAATTTTGGACATCTTTTTGGGGACTCATGGACACCAAGCTAAAGAAGAGTACAACCTTCCATCTGTAGACTGACGGACAGACAGAGGTAGTCAATAGGACAGTTGTTCATTTGCTTAGAGGTTACTATAGCAAGCATCCTAAGTTGTGGGATGAGAATCTTTATTATGTGCAACATGCTTACAGCCATGTAGCACATTCTTCTACAAAGAGGTCTCCTTTTGAGACTTGCTTCGGTTACTTGCCAAGAACACCGATGGACTTTGCCTTTGGAAAAGATGATGTTGAAGATGGACGTCATGATGCAAAGAAGGCTTTGAAGTTCAATTAAAAAGTCCAAGCAGTTCATCAGGCAGTAGAAGCACAGTTGGAGCAGAGCCAAACAAAATACAAGGCTCGCCATGATAAGCATCACATCAATCACCACTTCCAAGTTGGTGTTAGAGTTTGGTTACATATTAGCAAGGAAAGAATGCAAGGTGAAGGAAGGAAGCTCAAGCCAATCAGATATGGTCCTTTTGAGATCTTGGAGCAAACTGGTACTGATTGGTTGAGCTGAGTTTTGGATCTGACATGTATTCTGGTGAAAGATCATCAACTGATGGAACCAAAATGTTTGTGTCCTCATCCAAAACCTCTCCAGTAGGGAGGTATGATCCAAGGGATTTTTAACTTAAAATTTAAGTATCTTCAATGCTCCAAAAATCAGCTCAACCAATCAGTGGTTGACAAGTGGCGTGTTGAAATTAGAGCATTTCAAACTATTTGACAAAATTGTTATCCATGGGTTTTGATCCCGTAACCTCCTCCTTACAAGTCGGCACTTCCACCGCTATGCCACATATCATATTTACTGTTTTATGTAGTAAAGTTTGTTTTATCCACTGCGGATAGGGACAAAACTAGGGTGTGGCCCGCGTGGGGGTTGAGCCTGTGACCCCACGTGGCCCAAAATAGGCTGCGACCGATGCGCCATTGAAGACCTTGGAGTTAATTGCGGAGGTCACTTTATTTAAACAATCTTCATCAGCCAATCCTTATGTAAATAGGGGTCTTGGCAAAAACAAACCCCTAAAATATGAAGATTGCTTGAACCCCTAAAATGGTAAAGGGATTTATTCGTACTTTATTGTTAGGGGAGAAGATTATTTTTGTAGTTATTTGTTTTAGCCTAATTTTGGATAAATTTGTGTATAAAAAGGGGGTAAAAAGTCTTTCTAGACAACCAGTGATGGGAAGGAGATGCTATGTTGAAGAGTTTGTTTGCTCTTCTATATATTTTTCTCTCTTTTCTTTCTATCATCATCTTAAATATGCTTTGTTCATTTAAGCATTTTAATCGTGTTAATTCGCTTATGTATGCTTTGAATTAACTTATGTGATTTCTATAAGCATTCTTATGCAATAGTCATAGATCCTAATCAGATCAAAACATAAATCTATAAAACAAAAAATAATTTCAAACCCTAAACAAGAAAAGATCAGATATACCAAACCCTACGCCAAAGTAGAAAGTAAATCCAAGTCTGTTGTGTAAGCAGTGTCAAACAGAACCTGTTGAGATATAAAATAGCATCAAGAAATTTTAATGTATGAGTATATTCGATTCAATTTATAATCAATAACCAAAAAAACAGTTATCAAGTACACCAAGCGTAATTGTGACATGCATATTAATCTACATATGAAGTGTATTCAATCTATTAAAGTGGAACTCCAAAATAAATTCAACAAACATAACATTAAATAAGCTGAAATTTGCCTGGCATAGAGTATTTAAACTTTATAATGGACGTAATTATCTCATAATTATGTCTTACTTAACGAAGTAATATTATATCAATCCATTACTTAGCGTCATCTGAAGAACTTCCTGTGTCAATGTGTGAGAAACTTGCAAAAAAGAGATTTGCTAGGACATAATCTTGCCACTGTTCATTATATCAACTACCATCTCTATTATCATTCATACTTATTTGTGCATGAGAAAACCCAGATTCAGCACCAACGAAAACCTAGATTCAGCACCAAACTTTTTGTTTGAGAAGTAAAGAAGTTGAAAAAGTAGACAAACATCTGACTGGATCTATTAACATCTTATTCTTTGCAAACCAGCATTGATTGTCTATCCACAACACATGGCTCTGAATACTCCAACAAATGCACCTATTAGCCAAGGAAGAAAAGCTTTTAAAGAGACGCTCTGCCATGAAAAAATAGCCCACCAAATTCTTCTCATTAGCTGCAAGCATCAAACAAAACAAGGCATGGAAAAGGCGATAAAAGATTCACAAGTGGATTCGCCGAGTAATTGAATGCATGAGCAACCCAAAGTGCACTGTCAATTCAGAAAAATGCAATAAATGACAGCATTCATATCTGACTGACAAGAAAGATAGTTCCCACGCCAAACCTGCATGCAATTACCTCTGGCGGCATGGAAGAGGAGAATGACAGATCAGCAGATGGAATATAATTCAAGAAATGAATATAATTTTAGATGAGCTGTTAAAATTGAATATATGAATGCTAGTTCAACATTAATAAATAGATTCTATCGAAAAACAGATAAGAATTACAGATCAGCAGATGGAATATTGTTCTTTATTAGAATTAGGATATAAATATAATTAAAAGTAGAAGTGATATTACTATTGAGCAGTTTTGATACTTCATGAATGTTTCTTCTCTTATATTCGGAACTCTTGATATTTCTTAAAGGAAAATCTAACCCTTTAAAAAAGTGGTATGTATTAAAGATGACCCTTAGTTTATTGAGTGTCTAGAGATAACCTCCATATTTTCAATGCTAATAATGAAGAAACCATTTCTAGGGTAATTTTTAAATAATGTGGTGATGATTGTGGGGATAGATTATTGATACACAAACCATGGTGAACATTGACCTATTATATATTTGAAATATATATCTTAAATAGCCCATAATTTTTCCTTCAATTATGACACCTATCCTAGATTATGAGTGGCAAGTGATTATCTAAATTAAGAGTTTATCCTAGATCATATTATTAAGGTTGAGTCTATCGATTCTCTTTTCCCCCTTATAGTGGCTTGATTAAGTCATGATGTAATTTTGAGATGCAATTTTTTTGAAATTTTGAATTGCTTAACTATTTGAATTATTTATTTAATTTTTATTCAATTTAGTTGAATTTCTATACAAAATTTGCACTATTAGTGGAAAATTTTGGTATTTTGGGCTACTTAGCCAACTATTTTTTACAATTCCTTGCCTCAAGGAATCATTTGATGGAAGTTTGATTGAATTTAAATTATTACGTTGGTGGCCACATTTGCATTTAATTTAATTTATGATACTCCTTATGTACTTTACTTAATGATCACTTGATCATTTGAAATTTATGTTTTTCAAAGGGCTATTCTTTATTGTTAATATTGATACATGTGAAATTTCATTTTTTTTAATATTTACAACCTTAAAAAGACCTTGGTGGGGTATTCAAAGGAGAGGATACAATGATTTGGAAAACGCCTTTTAAGGTGGTGTTGTTTTCAAACCACCTATTGACACCTTAAAATTCTGAATGAATTTTAAAAAAAATTCATAGAAGTTTGCTTATGACATTCTGATGCACCCTATAAATGCCTAAGGGTTGGGAGATTCAAATCTTGCCTTGTTACAACTGTATCCCTTTGACGGGTTTTTTATGTTTGTTCAATGACTTCCTTTACCATTCACCCTTGGTTCAACTTATTTCCTTATGAGTTCCTTATTGTTTGAAACCAGCCCCATCTCTTGGTGCTTTCTTTTCAGCCAGTAGTTATAACTTGCGATAAATCCTTAGTTTATTGTGTCCCTCTTATTTTAATCTTTATGTGCTCAACTGTTTGGCCCCTTCAACACGATGTTCTAAGGACATGATTTATGTGCACATGCCACGAGTTGTTTTCAAGTCGACCTTTACTTTAATGGACCTTGGCACACGTTGAGACGTCTTGCGCACCTTGTTGAGGCTTTGAGTTCTATCAGATGAGGCAGCTTGGTTGCATTCTGCAGGGTAACGAAATTAGGAAAGACGTTTTACGGAGTTCCGAGTGGTGTTATTGGTAGTGAAGATTCTAGCTATGTAGCTCGCGTGCTCGATAAGTTGTTTCAACGCCCTTGCCAAGCCCCGAGTCATGTCACTGAAGGCAGGAAGTATTTCATGTGCCTTGGCGAGCGTCCAAGGAAGGTGGTAGAAAGATGACGTGTATAGTAGTTCAACACTCATTGAAGAGCCTTCCCTCTCTTGGGCGAGTTCCCGAGTGAGCGAAAATAGCGTGCCTTGTTCGCAGATGAAGAGGTCCAACATGTCAACTCGAGATGCAGTGAGATTGCCTAGCAGATTTCAACGAGTATCCAAGAAGAATAAGAGGGTTCGTGATAATGAAATCAAGAATCAATATGTGTAATCGGTGAAACCTTGGATAACTCATACTGAGCTTATGTGACAGAGTCTCTCTTTTGGTAAATGAGATTCAAATTTTGTCAATGGTCGTTGATGTATCTTGATCAAGGGAGGAGATTCTAAATTTAGAACTTCAATCTTTTCTGAAGTTAGTGATAGATAAATTGTATGTGCTTGTTTGAGAATAATTTTAGAAATGGAGCACCTACATAAAGAAATAGACTATGTGTTCACAAGATATAAGTTTAATGATACCAGGTGGACAATACAAGTCAGTAAACTGCTTTGTAGCCAAAGGGATATTGGCTAAGGTGATATTGAAAGGCAACTACATTTGCAAAAGGCCTTTCAATAGCTACCTACTTTCATCCCTTCATCATCTGATGACTAGGAGGTAAGGGGAATGCAAAGGAGAACAATGAGGATAGGGGAGAGTCGGCTCTACCAAAGAGCCTGTTAAGTTGAAATTGATAGCTAAAGATGAAACCCTGTTCTTATTATAACATTGTTCTATGAACTCCTCTGCTAGTTTGACTAGCTTTTCTTCTAGTTCTATGACCTCCTCCTATAGTTTGTCTAGTGAGGATCTTGCATCCCCAAAGTCATCAGCAAGGCAATGGTGGTGCGGCTCAAGCAGTCAAACTTGAACAATGTTCTATTCTTCACCGCACCAGTTTCATAGTGGTCTTGGTGCACATAATTTGTTTATTTGTCCTTTTTTGTTTTAGATTTTACATTGGGAGTGTTTCATTTTCATGCATGTAAAACAAATACATTGTCCATTGAGAAGATGCTAGTTGTAAAATAGCCTGAAGTTGGTTGCATTCCTTGCTCCTATGAAAAGGAATTCTAGGGTTGTGGAAAGGGATTCTAGTATGAGAAAATTTGGAGGTCCTTCTAAGTGGCTAGTAACAATGTCTAAATTAGGGCGATAAGCCTAAAATAGGAAGCAATGCAAATATTTTCTTCCATAATGTCAATTAGTTCATGGGCTGTCATGGAAATTTTACAGAAATTGTTTCCACATTGTATCTCTTCATCATACATGAATAATAATATCAAGGATTTTGTTATTTGTCTTTGCAAAAATCTTGTGAATGTGTAATTCATTTTGTGGGTTTTCTTCAAGGAAAAAGTTAAATCCCTACATACATGTTACAAGAGGTGTAGGAATACAGTGAGAATTTATATGAGTGATTTCTATAATATAATAGGTGTTGCATTAATATCAAGTGTGAATGCAACAAAGGCTCACTAATTAAGATAAATTGTTGATTAATGCTTGCATTTGGATGTGGGTTTGACTTTGCACCCTAAAACAGGCACTGACTCGTGAAATCTTCATAACTCAACTCGAAAGTATTCAAATATCTTCAAACCATTTGATTTCATGTTGCTTACTATAAGAATAGTTTAGTCTTGTTCTCAATGTTATTCAAGAAGGATGGAATTGATGCTTCAGAATAGTGAAGATATAAACACCCACTACTCATAAAATAAGAGAATTATCCACTCTTTGAGGTCTATAATTGTTATTGTCTAAAATGGGTTTATCATATATACAAATCTATGAAATAGGAATACCCTCCTAGGTTTGGTGGAGCTCAAAGTGAAGAAGGCTTGTTTGGCCTTGTTGTGATGTGTTTTCTTGTCCTCGGTCTGTGGATAGGTTGGAATAGTTAATCTAAATTCTCAATCGCATGATTTAGGTGTTGTGATCTCTCTTAGGATTGAGAGTAGAAAGAAAAATCATCAACATAAATGGTGAATCTATTGGGGAGTCAATGCAAAGTCCATTTGAGGAAAGAGTTTAAAGTGTTATGAATTCTGAAAATTTGGTTCAAGACTTGAAATTTTCAGGTCTGGAGGTTGTATTACATCATATTTAAAGTATTTGTGTGTGTCTTTGTTGTGGAAGAACTCAAAAGCATAATAATATTCAAAGAGTTTTTAAATCTTTGGAAACCCCTTCCTCTCCAAGAGAGGTGTCGACTCTATGCAAGAAAAACCTGAAATGTGTGAAGAAATGTATCAGGTTTACAAAAGTCTCAACAAAGAATGAGGATGGAAAGTTGCTACAATTTATTTCTAGGTATTCCTCAATTTTTTATAAGATGGCAAAGTTCCCTAATAGGAGATAAGTAGCACTAAAATAGGGGAAGAGTAATGGTTGTCATATATGTTGAACTCATGTATCTAATTGTATTTTGTACAAGGAGAATTATATGTGTTCATTGAAACAAGATCTGGGTCATTGATGTTTTAAGATTTCTGATTGTGAGAAAAGTGTGAAAGTATATCAAAATGCCTCAATGTATGTACCCTAACATGGTTCCAAATGCAACCATGATGTGTAATCAGCCCCACTTGTGTAATCTAAAAAGTAATTTTACTATTGTGAGGTATAGGGTTCTACATTTCAATAGTATTCATTGTTTCCCAAATCATATATCAACATAAATAAGAAATGAGATACAAACGTTTACAGGTCAAAAGTGTTTATCAATAGATATGCATCTTTAGAGATTCACTGACTTGATGGAGGATTATGAAGTGAATCATGAGGAGGTAATCATGAAATTTTTTGTGCAATCTTTAAAGGAAAATGCAAAAGAGTGGTTCTCAAATTTGCTTTTATTTTCAATTAGCTCATGGCAATAGTTTTAATCAATGTTCATTGAGCGATATGGTGAAAGAATTTGTATATCCTTAGTGCTTAATGATTTTATGGATATTCATACCAGAAATGATGAGTTGGCTCCCAAATTCAATCTAAGATTTATGAAATCATTAAAAAGGATTCTAGCAAATTGCAGGCCTCATGATGCTATGGCACTAGTTGTATATTTGGGGGCTTTTGATAAGAAAACGAGCTACAAGTTGAGGAATGAATACCCAACAAGTTTGCATGAAGATATTCAAAATACAATGAATATTGAGAAGGTCTCCAAGTATGGAATGATTAGAAGGCTTAAGTATAAGAGTAAAGCATCAAATGTAAGTGAAGAGTTCACCTTAAAGTTTATAAATAAGTGTCAAAACAATGACCAGTTGGCTCCCCCAAACTTTATTTTATCTCGAAATGATAGTAATAGCTTTTCAAATGTTATCTAGGCACCAAATAATGATGGAAATTACATGAGTGAATCAGATATATTACAAGATTTAATTTCTTCTCATGTACCTATTCACAGTTGTGCATATGAAGAAACATTTAGTACACAAGTGCCTGAAAAAGTCACGCTAAAGGAACATCAAGATGTTATCCCCAATCAAATGGAATTGATTGGGACAAATCAGATTGAACCTCAAAAATTTTATCAACAAAACACAAATTTAATTGATTCCATAATAAATCTTTAGGTTGTGATTGACCAAAGGGTAAGAAGGCTTTTGCACAATAGAGATATTTTGCCAAGAGAGGATCAAGGGCAGCCTTGTGTTGACAATAATGTGAAAGAAAAGTGCAGAGATACTAGTGCAAATAAGATGATACATCCTTTCAAAAGTGGGCAATAGTTGATTAAAAATGATTTACTGACCAGAATCTTGATTGTGATTCTCTTGATTCACCTTGTGTGACTTCACAGAGTAATGTGAATATGGCTACTTGTTGTCATCCCATTTTCACTAATCTGCATGATGAGGATGAATATGAAGATGTTGAGTCCCTTCACATTGTCATTGATTATAGTGATTATTATTACATTGCTTTAGATGCCTTACATAAGATGGAGATGGAATCATTCACTATACCTGAAGATGATGTTGGTTTACAAATTAAAGGGGATTTGTGTTCACCTATGAGTAATTCAAATATACATGTTACTGATCATGAGTATCACGAATCAATATCAATCTCTATAAGGAGTTTCAATAGTCTAGAGAGTTTTCAGACGTTAGAATTTCAAATTTGAATGAAGACAAGCCAGTTGATATAATGGTGAATGATTTAGAATATACATACTTCTTTGTTGACTTCAATACCATGAGAGTAGGTCATGAGTCTAAAGGTGTAAATATTTTTGATAATATGGAAATGTTGTTTGAATATGTAGAAGCCAATGTAATTAATGAAGACATGTGTGGTAGCAATGTACAGAAGAAAAGTGCCCATGAGAAAGGGAATTTCCATGAGAATATGTGTGGAAAAGTATTTTCAGATTTGTATGAGCCAACTTATGAAGGATTCCATGAGGTCATATCATATGATATATTATAGGGCATTGAAATGTGTAATGAATTGGCTGAGTCCAAAAGTGTTGGAATCTATGATTCGTGATTCTCTTCTTTTTGAATCCTCAAAATGGTAAGAGAGATCATTGGGTGTAAGGTTTTTTTTTTCTTTTCTTTCAATCATCCCCATATAAACACTATCAAAAAAATGGGTTTCTTGAGTCTAGAAACTAAAAGGGAAAATAAATAATTGCAATAATTAAAAAATGATTTCTCTTTTCCTTTTTCGATTTTAGAGGACTGTGTAATGATTCTTTGTGAAGGTCCTTGGTTATTAAGTTTAAATTGACCCTATTACCAAATTTATGAAAAAATTGCTATATGCAAAATTTTGTGTGTTGATGGAGAAGAAGAATTTTTTTCCCACTCAGCTCACTTTATCTTCTAAATTTAGCAAAATGTTACATAAAATTAAAACTGAAATCTCTCTAATTGTTTGTAATTACTATAAAATTGTGGTTCATGCCACCTCTTCTTGTGAGACCACTCAAGATAACCATATAGTTTGGAGGGAAAAATAATAAATGCCTTCTAGTTCTAAGAAACCCTCTTCTCTTTGCATGTATAAACAAATGACGGAGTACTTTTCCTCTCCTAATATTGCAATGAAGAATTCTACTACTGGTTCATTGGACAAGAAAAGAAGTCTAGAAGAGAAGGATCAACCCTATCTTGCTAGCATGGAGGAGCAAAAAGAGGAAAAAAAGATCATATGCTAAATCTTCACACACTCTAGAGAAAAAACAACACCTATGGTAGCCTTCCAAAAAAATCTATCAAATTATTAGTAGGTGAAACAACATCCTCAACAATATTAGATTGGAATCCCCTTTTCTTCCCATGTTGGATAGAAGGATTTTGATAGATTCAAAACTTTGTGTTTTGTCAAGGAAGAAAACATACCCAAAGAAGGGGATAAATACCCTTTTTTCATACCTAAAAATTGATCACTATTCATGGCCTTAATCATAGACACCTCAACCATCTTATTCTCCTTTAAACATAATTCTTTGAGGATATTCACGAGGAGCCCATCCTCTTCATCTAGATCTTTCCCATCAAAAAATGATAAATCAAATGAAGACAAGGAAGAAGGAAAACCTTTTTTCTCTTCCCACAAATCCCCATCTTTACTTCCAACCACATCACAAGAAAACAAAACTTCATGACCAATAATAACACTAGCCACACCATCATAGACCACAAAGCAATCAACATCAACACCATCATTCACCACACCCAAGCCTCTTCCAACAAAAATTGAACCAACAAAACTTATTTCCATAGTGGAAACCGAAGCTAGAGACTCGTTTTTATCATCCTCTAGGGTTTCACTCATTGCTCGCATGCCTACTCTCTTAGTACCCTATCTTGATCTTGCCATTGTTTATTCAATTTATTTAAAATGTTACGTATTATAAAAATTAAGTTATTAAAAGTTAACGTTTAAAATTTAAAATATATACTTTAAAAAAAAATATATTTAGAATCTTTAGAGAGTGAATATTTAGTTAAAATCTTGATTTCAATTCCCACTTTAGCTGAAAAGTGGGACATAGTATTGTAGGATCACCTAAGCGTGTATGCACATGCTTTTCTCTTATGGAGTTATGTAGGTAATGGTTTGATCAACCTGTATGTTTTTTCTATCATTTTGTAGCATTCAAAAGATGCATACAATGAGGAAGATGTTTTCTCTTAATTAAGGATAACTTTCTAGGATAGGTTATGGGGGCCCCATGTCCCCATTTGATGCAATGCAAGCTACCTTTCTTGGAAAAGCAACAAGAAGATAAATTGACTTGGAGGGTTTCAAAAAGAGAGAGATAAAAGGGAAAGGTAGTGATGCCCTCCACCCACCACACACTATACACCCAAAACAACAAAAAGACTTTTAAAACCCCCACATAGCTTTATGGCCTCTCAACTCCATTGGTATAGGGAAGACATTGTCACCCTAACAATTGCACCATTCTACAAAGCTTCACATATTCCATCCATTACCACTAGTTCACATTTTTATTTAATGTTATCCATCATTTTCTATACCAAAACATTTAAATTGTATCTAAGTCAAGTGTAAAGGACATCATGTTTAAGTCATTTAACAAGGGAATCAATCTATATTCCACCATCATCTCAATATCTATTTGTAGGTCAAAGGTTCATTTATGTGATTCAAAGATTGTATGAATGCATAAAGTTCATTTTGTGCATGTGGATTTGGTTTAGATTAATTTTATAATGTAGATTTAACCTTGGCCAAATTTTGAGAATGACTTAATTAATATTTCATCATTTTGCATTCAATGCATTTAAGTTTAAGCAATTTTATATGTCAATAGTTATGATTAAGATAATAGACAACTATCTATCAACCATCGAAATTATTTAAATAATTTCATTTGTTTTAATTTTACTTCATTAATGAGGTTTGTAAAGTTAATCTTTTGCCAAATGCAGGGGAAGGTGTGAAGTGGGAGGCTTTGGAGCTTGATTAGGTTAAGATTAACTTTGATGGTACTTCAAAAGATAATTTGAAACCCAGCGGAACAAGTTGTCTCCCTCAAGATTGCACCCAAATAATCTTTAAGTAAGAAGTCTGTGTCTTCGGGGTGACCACAAATAATGATGTCAATTTAGAGCAGTCCTCATGGGGGTGAAATGTAGAATTGAATTAAAAGAAAATAGACTGCACGTTTGGAGGGAAAATAACTTTTGATGGTGAATGCGATCAGGTGAAAATCCACCCACAGTTGGAAGTTGCGAAAGTGGCTCAGTTCCATCTGGGACTTTGTTTGATAAGTTTGAATATTTCAAAATATCTCATACTTTTTGGGAAGGAAATGACATGTCCGATGGGTTGGCCAAGATAGTGGTGGGATAGCCAAATGGTTATCAATCAATTTTGGAGTTCGGAGGGGGTAGTTTTTTATCAGAACAATGCAAGATTTTTGGATGGTGTTGGTTGGATTTTAGGGATGAGTCATTTTTAGGGAGAGTCTCTGACAAGAGGCTAAGAAGAATTATTAAATCTGACAATGGTTTGATCATGCATGCTATAATAATGGCTATGGGTGAGGAATGTTTGGTGATCGACTATTGCCACTATTGCCACAACGTGAATTCTGATGTTTCAATAATTTTTCTTTGACATTACATAAATTGATGTTGGGGTTGGTTTGAGAAGAGAAAGAGAGTTGGTTGTATGAGAAGGACTGATGGGATTTGAGCCAAAAGCCAGAGTGGATTTTCAAAGATGTACTATTTGTACATTTAGAAGAAGTGTAGAAAATCGAATTGAGGAGATTTCCCTTCACTATGAAATGTAGGAATAAGTAAGTTTGGAGTGATTTGCTGCCACAGATTTCGTAGTAGAAATACAATTATAAATGAGCTTTTAATTTCCATAGTTTATTTTTTTAACGGAGAGATCAAACATTTTGGAGGAACATATAAGTGTTTGGGTTTTGCTGTTGTTAGCAATGATGATGCCATGCTCTTCTCATGTTATTAGATGATGTGGGTTTTGGCTTTGTATTTTTAATTCTAATTTAGTTTTAAATTTAGATTTTAATTTGAAATTATTTTGATTATTAATGTCTATTCTATGAAATTAAAGTAAAACATAAAAGTTAATTTTTTCTTATTCTAGTTATCGCTCTCTCTTCTCCCTTTTTATCTCCTCTCCCTTTTTATCTCTTCCTCTCCTGCTCCAGCTCTATTTCTCCATCTCTATCTTTGGCCCTTAGCTCTATTTCCTTACCCCCCATTTATTTATCTATGTATCCTGTTTTTCTTATTGCAAACATAACAAGATCATATTGATAATTGTTAGAAATTAGGATCTAAGGATACTAATCATTATAAACAAGATTATAAAGTAAATGAAATATGAAACATACATGCAAAATGTACACATTACACAAGATATACATGGGGAAAACCCTTTTGGGTAAAAAACCCCATAAAGCATCATTTAATTAAAACACTTACAAATATAGTCTATAATAAAATAGACATGAACCTGGGGACACTCCTCCAATACTTCCACATGGCCAATAATACCTCATATGCATAGTGATACAACTCACCATAAAGCTCCAAATTTGCACACCTCTCAAATGAGAGAGAACCTCCTTAAATATAGGAGGAAGGGTGACTTCACTAGTCACACCTTTTCAATAACCCCCACTCATAAATAATTAATAATCTAATAATTATTAGGTTATAATTATTTCAAATGGGATATGCTTATAAAGCATATAATATATAAGATTTTATAACCTTATATTAGAACATTATATATAAATGTTATAAGGATGTGATCCCTAATAACATTATGTTCTAACACTCCCCCTTAATGTTAATAGGGGATCACACATCAATTTCCATAAAAGAAAAAATGAAGTACCCTAGTAACGTAGGTCTTCTTTGATAGTGATAAACAGGGACACAAATATATGCCAACATGAAGATCGTGCATTCCGGACTACATGAAAGTCATCTTGTCACAATTTATAATCCCCGTGTTTTAAAAATGATGCTATGAGGTCTTAAAAATTTATATTGGAGCCACGGTCCCCTCAAATTAGCCTCTCCCTAGGTTCATTACATAGTGCCAGTAGGTCTTAATACAATTATTTTACATGTGGAAGATTTACAAGGAGGAGAATTTACAATATGCCCGTAGGACTTAAAAAACATTTGCCCATAGGTCTTACGATAATGTGCCCATAGGACTTAAAAATAAAAGGATTTAGCCACTAGGTGGTGTCATTGACATGCACACTCCCCCTCAATGGCATCACCTAAGGCCAAGCATTATTTGAATTTGGAGCATATAATGCCTAAAGGTCTTATGCCTATTAGGTCTTAAATCTAGGATTTAGCCACTAGGTGGTGTCATGTACACTCCCCCTTAATGGCATCACCTCAAAGTCAATCACTACATAGAGGATTTCAAGGTGATGGCTAAAATTACAATATATAGTATGTGTCCATGACCTTCAAAGTATCTTTATTATACAATGATTTCACTTGAGTGAGGTGCCCATGATCTTCAAGGTGCCTTTATTATAGAATGCTTTCACTTGAGTGGGTGCCCATGATCTTCAATGTTCATTTTGATCTTTAGAAATGATATTCGCTAGAAGGAGTAAAGTAACTTCAAGTAATATGGTACTCTCATATGTATCCAAATGGAACTCTTCCATAAATCTTCAAGGCCATATTGATTCTTCAAGAGCTACATTCATATTTTGTCCATTTGATTCAAAGACAGAAGATAGTCTTCTTATTAAAGTATTGCACCATCCATGTAATAGCACTTGCACCATATGTTTTGAAGGCATAACCTCGCCATAGAAGAAACAATATAGTTAGTAACATAGTAATCAATTAAATTTGATTTTTAGTGCAAAGAAAGAACATAATAGTATGCATTTTCCATTTGCCAAAGATCATATAATATTCCTCATAAATGTAAAATATAGTCCAATAATTGGTAGCAAGGAGATCAATGTATATTTTCATGAGATTAAGCATGAATAATTAGTTGTCTTGTTTAATATACAAAATAGACATGCTACTACATATAGTAATGATCCATAGAAAATTCTAGGCAATGGGTGAGCTATCCTTTCTAGGTTTGCTCCCCATACAGTTTATAAGGGCGATGGCCACCCATTATAATAAGGTCCATTAAACTCAAGAAGTATTTAGAGGGTTTTTTCAATACATATATTATATATAATAAAAAAAATGTGATGATCATGAAATTGAAACAAAATATAAACATACGTGTGATGATCATGAAATTGAACATACATGTGATGATAATGAAATTGAAACAAAATATATTTAAAATCATGTAAACAAATAATAAGAAATAAAAAATTTGCATATTGAAAACTATATGTATGTGGAAAATATCTTTTAGTAGAAAACTTAACTAGCAAAGAGATATTGAGCTTGTAT
Organism: Cryptomeria japonica; assembly: GCF_030272615.1. Classification (NCBI taxonomy): domain Eukaryota; kingdom Viridiplantae; phylum Streptophyta; class Pinopsida; order Cupressales; family Cupressaceae; genus Cryptomeria; species Cryptomeria japonica. Next base: position 234,478,880 of record NC_081409.1, read on the forward strand.
TAGTCAAGTAGAAACAAATACATCCACAAAATTCATACAACATTATTCAATCTAATAGTGTTCTAGTAGTTTGATAGTTCTTGCAAATAACCATGTCTCTTCCATACCAAGTCCTCAATATATAGACTTAAGGAGGCTCAAAAATCTACCATAAAATAATGCCATCAATCCAAACATGATCTTAAAAGACCACAATACAAACTATTACAACCCACTAGATGGAAATGGCCTAAAAAAAATAAAGTAGCTCATTTTATGGCATGATGCATCATAGAAACCATTGATCCCACTTTTCCATTGCTAGGAATTTTCTGAGTGCATTAATTATCATTCTCATTGCCTATCTTGAGAAAGATGCTAGATAGCTCGCAATCTTTGACTTCTTTTTGTAATCTCCCTTATTCAATACCATTACAAAAAAAATCTTACATAATCTATAGAATAATAAAAAAATAATATCACTCAACTCATCATGGGCATCTAAGTTATACATTCCAAGAAATTTGGAGACCCAACATTGTACATTAACATTGCAATTCAATATCATGCTATCCTAACAACACAATCATTTAACATGTGACATATTTTCTAATCCTTCTCCAATTGTATTGGTAGCACCTTGTTTTATAAATTATGATAGTAGAGGTGTTCGATTGCTATAATTAAAGTCCTTCGCAACTACATGTTTTTCCTACTTTCATGAGGATAAGTTGCTTGCTAGATTGTTTCTAGTTAGTTTGAGATCACATTTTCAAGATGTTTTATCATTTCCATGTACTTTTATAATTAGTGGAATAATAGAATATTTTAATTACAATATAGTGAACCTAAGACAACTATTGCTATAATCATGCAATGAAAGTGGGAAGAAGAAGAGTAGGCTAAGGATTATATGTTGATATTTTAGGAATTGATTACTAATATAAGTTTCAAAATACTAGATTATGAGCTTCAAATTTTATTTATTGAAAAATTACTTCTATTAATTCTCAAAGGATAATTGTTTTGAAATCCTTGTCATTGATTTTCAACTTTATGCTAGTGTTTGCAAATGTGCATGTTACATAGAAAATCTATATCATCACATCCTTAACACTTCTCCTTATTTTAGTGAGATACCATCAATGTCTAATTTGGAAAATGGTGGCACTAAGGATGTATCTATTGTTAATCATCATATCAATTATCAATAACACATCAAACCAAAAAGATTAAGATAGTTCACTAGATTGAAGGATTTTCCACATGTTATCTTAGAATTAGAACTTGTCACTTTGCTCTTGTTAATATAATGAATGTGTCTAAGATTGCACCACACAAGATTATATATTTATGTGCTTATCCTAATATTCTTGACCATTATATAAATAGATCCATTTTATTGAAATTCAAAATTCAAGATCCTATTGACAAAAGGAATATAAAAGTTTAGGCTAACCATATGACATTAAATAATTAGTATTTTTATAGTTCTTGTGATGATAACTATGTTGGCAATGATGATCATAACACACCATGTGTTGACGTTATATGTGAGCTTACAAATGAAGAGTTCATAAAATAAAATATAATCTACATTGCATAGCACTTGAGCTAATTCATCCACATTATACATAAAAAATGATGTTTCTAAATCACAAATTTTTTCATGAAGGTACACATCATGATGAGATTGAAAGTACAACAAGGGGTATAGATAAAAATTTCAACGCCTTTTAAGATAGACCCACATGATGGGGATGATTTCATTGATTAAATTTATTTACTTATTCCTATTTTAACATGTTACCTATTAGAATCTTATACTATACCTATCCTCCAATGATATATATATATATATATATATATTTCACATGTTACATGTTAGTGTTTCTTGATGAGACTAACAATCCAATAAGGGGCATGGTTTACAATGACAATTTCAACACCTTTTGAGATAGAATCACATGATAAGGGATGACTTCATTGATTAAATGTCTTTAGCTACCCTTATTTTCACATGTTACACGTTATAATCGTATACTATAGCTATCCTCCAAGGAAAATTTTCCACTAAGAAAAAATGCAAAATCTAACAAAAGCTATAAGATGTACGGTAGGAAGCCAGAGAGGAAACTTATCCAAACTTACATGTTTGGAAATTTGGTAGGAAAAATTAGTCAATTTTTTTTTGCATGGAAATAATTTTATTCATTAGTTTATACCACCAAATTAGAGTCAATTTGTCAATTAGATTTTTTTTTTTTATAAATGTTCTAATTTGGATGAGTAGACCAATTTCCAAGCTGCAAAGGAATTCAGAGAAATGATGGAAATATGAATACTTGCATCATCAATTTTGTTTGGATAATGTGTGGAAATATTTATATTGAAATGAGCTTTGACTAGTTCAAAAGAAAAAACACGTTGTTGAAATTTCTTCGAAATATAGAAAATTTTAAAAATTATACTATTTTTTACATTTAGAAGAAGTGTAGAAAATCAAATGGAGGATATTGGCCCCCACTTTCGAGTGATTTGCACCATAAATTTCATAGGACAAATACAATTAAGTGTACATAAGAATCACATAGATGATTGAAGATGGTGTTGAGTGATTGGGTTGGTCAGTTGGTCTGCGTCAACAAGTCATATAGGAAATTAATTTATCATCTAACTATTGATTGTAACTAGGGGTATAGGGGTTCGGATTTCCTTAAGGCAACATCCGAACCCCTTTAGGACTGGGTCCTACCCTAACGTGACCCTATCTTAAATGCCATGCTAAAACACACCACAATTAAATATTAGCGCCAAAATAACATTAGCGCCTCAAATATCAAGGAGGCCGACTTTAATAGAGTAAAGAGGCATATAAGTAAAGGTGATTTTGCAAGTCAATATCATCAAGTTCAATTAAATCAGAATGCGAATTAGCTCTGCTGTGCAAACCTAAGGAAGAGGGCGAATTATTCAGTTTGGTGTAATATTGTCCAAGGGGACATAGCATATCTTGAGGCAAGTCATTGAAGCATACAAGGACAGATCTGATATGTGAAGATCAGATTCGAGCTAAGTATTGTACTGTTATTTAGAGGAGAATATATAATCTGACCTGTGGGTCTTTCATGCTGGGTTTTTCCTCCTTGGAGGTTTTCCCAGGGTATGCTTGTTTGTCTTCTATTATATTTCTGATTTATGTTGTCTTACTAAGTACTGCAAATCTGATTACAATCTAGGGCACAATTTAATGCATGTTGGTTCACTAGACTACTGCAAATCTAATACAAACTAGGGCATAATTAAATAAGATAAATCTGGTTATCATACCTAGGGTTTAAATTAACACTAGCATCCTCCAAAATATTAGTTATCTAGTTATTTTTTATATCCTCCAATAAACTAAAAAGGATGGGTCCTAGCCTAAACCCTTCTTAGTTCTTAGGTCCCCATTTATAACCCTTAATTTCTTCCCCTCACCATAATCACTTTGGGTTTTTATGGCTCACCCCTAACCAATACAATTCTGAAGTGGTTTCAAGCCCACCACAAACCCCACATATAAGTGGTTTCCTCCAACCACAAATCCAACAAACTTCTCAGATGGCTATTTGACAAAAAGCTCTTCACTCAAATGGTTTCTAGCTGCCCATAAACTCTACAGTCAAGTGGTTTTGGCTGACCACAAACCATTATGATGGGGAAACTAAATGACAGTGAACACACTTTTCAATTATCATTTTGGGCTTTTTACCATACATTTATGCTTTGGTTTCCTCCAACCACAAATCCAACAAACTTCTCAAATGGCTATTTGACAAAAAAACCTCTTCACTCAAATGGTTTCTAGCTGCCCATAAACTCTACAGTCAAGTGGTTTTGGCTGACCACAAACCATTATGATGGGGAAACTAAATGACAATGAACACACTTTTCAATTATCATTTTGGGCTTTTTACCATAGTTTTATGCTTCTCCTTTTGTACTGACATTAATTATTGAGTCCATATCAAAATAAATCAATCTACTGAGACACATGGGTAACCAACTGTTGTTCTCGCTAGTTCTATAGAAATCCTTTAAGATACATGGCTCATCAATATCTTAAACTAAAAAAATATATTGGAGTGTCAGGTACAACTGATCATACACCCCTTACAACAACTTGGGTACGATACATACTTAAATTTTTCCTTTTAACAAAGGTGACACACTCAAACGTTTGCTCAAAAATACCTATGCCCATTTATATCTAAATACTATGAAAGATCTTTTACATAACCACTTTTGACAGCAACATTGCCTTCACCTTTAGACACAAATTTTTCACCTCTAACCCAATCACTTCACATCTGCAGCAACCATAGCTAACTTTGCAACTAATATCTATAATTCTAAACACACATGGTTCATTCCCGAACCAAACCTATTTGCCTCATACTTGAAATAGAACCAAAGTCTATAAAATCTCTCAATAACCTATAAATACTCATTTCTCCCAACCTATATGCATCACCTAGAACACAGATACACAAGACAAAACACTTACAACATATAGTTGTCACCAGATTATCCTTAAGCCTTTCTCCTTAAATTTGTCTTGAATAGTCCTTCCAATATGGTGATGCACAACAACTAGCAAGACAACAAATGCAACTCTCCTTTTGTAGCTTTTTCTTTCTTCAGCCAGTAATCAGCTTTGTTGTCTCCTTCTGCACCAAACAACTTCAGCACCTTATAGCTTAGAAGCCCACTCTACAACAAATCTTTTCAACTCTAGACCCCAACAAACAATAGATATTTTTTCATAGGTACTACACTTCCACAAAAAAAGACCTATCAAACATAGCCAGTCTCAACTTGGCTCTGATACCACGGAAAGAGACATGGTTGCAAAGGAGAAACTCTGTTAAGAGATTTGGTGAGTAAAAGCCCAATCCTTTTGAATTTATAGAGGATTACGTAATTAATTATATGGAGATTGTAGGCCATAGTTAGCTACAACAATAATGGTGGACAGATGAAATAGTGCACACAAGAATCACGTGGACAGCTGAGGACGACATTGAGTGATTGGGTTGGTTGCTTGGTCTATGCTGACAAGTCATTCATATAATTAATTCATATTCTAACAAATGAGTCTTTAATTCTCATTATTTTTATAGAGAGAGTAAGTTATTTAGAGGAATAGAGAGTTGTTGTGCATTTTGCAATGAAGATGGTGATGATGTGGGTTTTTCTATTGTTAGCAGTGATTAGCATGTCATTCTCTTCTACATGTTATACACATGAGAGAAATTCTCTTTTTGATTTCAAAGAAGACTTCAACTTCACTTTCTCTCATTAATGGTTGCGGTAATGGAAGGGATTTGACTGCTACACTTGGGAAGGAGTCGCTTGCCTCCCAATCACTGCCCATGTCATTTTCTTGAATCTTAGTTCTAACTCCCTTAACACCTCATTGCCCATGAAAATGAATCCTAATGGGTGGCCATTCATTTCATGGATGGAAATATGTGAGGGACTATTCCATCTTCGGTATCTGGAGTTCTTGGACTTTAGTGAGAATGCCTTCTTCCCTCCTCTTTCCATCCCTTTATAATTTCACAAGCTCAGCAAATTGAGGTATATATTCTTGTACTACTCTAACTTTATTGGTCAGATTCCAAGGGAGATTGGTAACATGTCCAGCTTAACAAATCTTGATTTTTTTTATAATTATTTGAATGGCACCATCCTAACATCTTTGGGTAAACTGCCAGAGCTCATGTATATTGTGATGAGTGGAAACTCTTTAAGTGACCTCATCCCAACATCTTTAGGTAAGTTGTCAAAGCTCACATATCTTGAACTAAGTTATAACTCTTTGACTAGCACAATCCCAACATCTTTGAGCAAGCTATCAAAGCTTACATATCTTTACTTGGATTCTAACTCTTGAAGTGGCACAATCCCAACATTTTTGGGAACCCTGACAAAACTCGAATATCTTGTTCTTTGCAACAACCAACTAAATGACACCTACAAACTTTCTTTCTTGGATCAAATCCCCAACATTGGAGGATTGCTTCTCTCAAGGATTATGTTGACTATAAAAGTAAATGCAACTTATATTCCCAATTTTCAACTTGAAACCTTAGGTTTGGGGTCTTGTAATATACTTGGTGATTTATCATCATTCATTTCAAATCAATACTCTTTTTTCTGCCTACACTTATCTCAAATCTACCTTAGTGGAAATATTCCAAATTGGCTATGCGATTTTATGTACCTTATCATCTCAACCTCTCTTATAACTCATTTGTAGGTAATTTACCCTTCAATCTGCTTGGATTTGAACACAATTATCAAGACAAGTTGACTATTAATTTGCATAATAATAAGTTACAAGGAAATATCCCCATTAACCTACAAAATGCCCAATAATAGATATTTTAGAGAATCTATTTGATGGATCTATACCAACAAGAATTGGCAAACATGGAGAAGCTCTTAGATTTCTATCATTGGCCAAAAACAATCTTAGTTGTGTCATTCCATATTCTATCTGTGAATCATGTTACTTGGAAGTTTTAGACTTGTCAAATAATATGATTAGTGGTATGATTCCCTCTAGTTTAAACCAATTCTCTTACTTGTCCATATTAAATCTAAAAAATAATGATCTCCAGGGCACAATTCCAAATATATTTTGGAATATTTTTTTTCTAACAACATCGGAACTAGGTCCAATGGGCTAAAAGGGGACATCCCACCATTCCTTCCAAATTGCAATTCCTTGGAAATCCTTGATCTAAGGAATAACAATATTCACGGGAGCATTTCTAATTGGATTGAAAGCTTGCAAAGTATTCACATCCTAATACTAAAATCTAACAAATTTGCTCGAAAGATGCTCTCCAAATTATGAAACTTAAAAAATCTTTAAAACTTGGATGTTTCAAGCAACAAAATTTCATGAACTATTCCAAGTGGCTTTATAAACTTGAGTGAAATGGAAAATGAGACAAAGAACGTAAACTCTTGCAATACATGGTGTTTCTATTGGTGTGACTTATATATCGATCACATCATCATTAGAAACAAAGCACAAGATATGGATTTTGTAAGAAATTTGAGGTTAGTAAAATGTCTTGATTTATCAAACAACATTTTATTAGGTAAAATACCTTGGGATATTGAATCCCTCAAAGGGTTGATAATTCTCAATATTTCAAGAAATTATTTCTATGGTGAGATTCCAAAATCCTTGGGAAGCATTCTATAGCTACAATTACTTGATCTTTCCATAATTGAATTATCTGGAATGTTTCTTGATGAATTACAAAATCTAACATATTTGAGCTGCTTTGATGTGTTTTATAATAAACTATTAGGAACAATACCACAACAAGAAACGATGACATTTGATTCCTAATCATTCTTCAACAATTTAAATCTATGTGGCCTACAAATCATTGTGTTGTGATTTGGAAGCCATTATACATCGCCCAATAAAAATGAAAAAATAAAAAAATATTGTAAGAAGACATATGGTGGGATGTTGGAATGGGAATGGGCTATGCATTGGGGATTTCAATTTTTATTTGGGTGTTGTATATAAGAAAATCCTGTGGAGTACGAAATGCTTTAGAGTTATTATTGACTCTCTTTTTAAACATGCAAAAATAAATTGTATCATACAATATAAGATATTTTCTGATCCTCATCTCGTGTAAAGATATATAATCGACCTACCATATATGGTAATTGTAGTTGTATTTATAATCACAAAAATGTTATTGATGATTTTGTAGAAACTAATTTGTACGAATCTAATGAAGTTAATCTTTATCTGTCTTCTGCCCTGGTTTCAATTGCAAGTCAATTCGAATGCTGAGATCAGGAAATAACATTCCCAAGGGGTGCACATTAGTTTAGCTTCGCTAAAAGTAGAAAGTACCAATTTCTATAAATTATATCATTACTAGTTATGTCATGTTGGTGACTTCAAAGGTGATTTTAGAGTTAGAGAGATACAAACTCAAAGAAATCTTTATTCAATATACATGTTACTTCAATTATGATTTTTCATTGCGTTTTCTGCATTGCCATATTGATTCCAAATAGCAACCACTAGAAATTGACACAATAATTTTCAAACTGTCAATATACAAGATCAAATAAATATTTAACATAGCCTTATCATGAAATGCCAAACATCTGATAAATATAATTATTAGTTCTGACATGTCTAGTTCACCCATAGTTACAATCCTTCCTTGAAGTTTCAATATATTTGTTGTTACTAAATTCAGCTTCTATCTAAACCATTATAGCATCACACTTTGCAGGTCAATGGGTTGAGTGGAATGAATAAATTAATTAGTTGCACTTTTATACTAGTTAGAGGATGCTAGATAAATTTCTCATATGCTTTGGACATTCTGGTCTTGAATGTTTATCATCTATTTGATGGAGCATTATAGTTCAACTAGAGGTTTGTTTTATAAAGTGGATATGTTCTTTCTTGGCTCTTGCTAGATTACTCTTGACTATTGAATATTCATATGATTTCTGTGTACAAGATTTTTATTCAAATTTATCAATTCTAAAACAAAATTTTATTAAATTTTGGGACAATCATGCATTCGTATAGAGCACCCTGATCCCATACCTTCTCTTCAAGATATAGCTATGGATGTTGTGTGTTTTATTGGTTCCCAAATCAAGAGATCCTAAATCCTAGAGAAATAGCCACTAACTCATAAACGGACTTAGAATTGGACTTGGCCAATGAACAAGATTCAGCATGTAAGCTGCAATCTTCTACTCTTTAGGCTCTGCAAAACCTAGGTGGGTTTATCTACTGCGTTGTTATCCATATATTGGCTTTATGTTAACTAACAGTGCACTATACATCAGATGCTTTCAATAAAAATATACCATGGAAAAGTATAGCATACCACAAATTCTGGCTTGAACCTTAGTTTCTTATCACTTTTGCTTGCATTGAAAAATGACTCTAATCTACTTCTATTCCTGATACAGAAAGACTAAAAGCTAAATAAAAGGTGAAATAAGAGGGTTAGTGTAGGATCATGGGGGGCCAAAAAGTGGCGATGTGAAAAAAATAGCCTTCTCCACTTGCCTAAAAATGTGAAAATCCGTGTTGACTTTTTGCTTGGCCTGGGTGTTAGTACACCTTGGCATGGTAAACACCTAGGCAAATCGGATATCCAATTTTTATAGGTAATTTTAAATTAAAAAATAAATTATATAATATATAATGTAATATAATAATATATTATATATTATGTAATATGTAATATATAATATATATTATATTACATTATATATTATATAATACATAATATATAATATATAATATATTATTATATTATATAATATAATATATTATATTATTATATTATATATTATATTATTATATTATATATTATATTATATAATATTATATTATAATATAATAATATATTATATAATATAATGTTATTTTAAAATAATTTAAGTATAAGAATCAGATATCCGATAAATCCGATTTTCTGAGACAATATAATTAGACTGTGACAGCTCGTGAGTTATTTTTAACCCACGGGCTACGCAATATTTTTGGAATCCAATATCTGGTTATTGGACCCAAATTTGCTAAAAAAATATATTAAAAGGTAGGATTTTTATTGTTTTCAATCATTTTCATTCAATTTTTGTATTTTTTTATAATGTTTATTTGTTTTTTCATTGAAAATGTGGTTTTTTTAAATCAAATACAAAATTGTTTAAATTTGTTAACTAAATTCAATTGTTTACATTTAATTAGGTTAAAAATAGGGGATAATAGTGAAACATTGATCAACCACAACCGCAACAACCAAACCCCCCCTCAATTCAAGATTTAATTGCACAAAATTTGAACCAATTGAGGGGGATAGCAGATGTCTATCATTTGATCCCTCGCTTAAACCCAATGTTTGATCCCCTCACATCGATCATAAAGAGTATGGAAACTATCACTGAGGAGCACAATGCCACTCTTTTGTGGTGAGATTCTATGAGGGAACAATATGTTGATGGATTGTCCTATAAGGAGATCAAGGATCTCGAGATATCCAAAGCCACTATCACCATATTGTTTGTGAATCTCCGCATTGGTCAACCCGTAGACCCCCCAAAAATAAAACTTTCTATTAAATGGTGCACAAATGATGGTATTGTGAAAAAAATTTGGGATCGTTGGTGGATGGTTTTCGACAAACCACCCAACAACAATCTTGATGTCCCCTTCTACTTCATAAAAAAATTGTATGCTAAGTTTGTTTTAGGAAAACATGTGAACTACTTGACATCCAACTTTTCCAGGGTGTGGGTTTAGGTATGCCCCAAAATAGACCTGGGGTAGTTAGAGTAGTCCAGGGCCCATATGTCCCTCCTCCTCCTATTGATCCCCCACCTCCAGTGCAGCATCCAGATATCATTTGTGAGGCGACATCACATACCATATCAGCTATTCACTCTTTGAGTAGCCTTTTGGTTTCTTAGGCTATGTCAGTAGCTTAGCCTACTTTTGATGGTAGCGGTGCATCCAGTGGCGCTGACATGTCCTCCTCGGCTCCACACATTTGCATGCCTCATAGTTGTATCATGTGTGGGCACGTATGCTTGGGTCCAGTTGGACAACCTGTTGATCCTCCTGTGCATAGTGTAGATTATGAGGTGCATGAGATGCACGATGCACCAGATGTTATGACACAGACTGGAGGATACTCTAGGGAGTCCTCGCATGCTAGAGGCGATGAGGCACCTTCATCATACATTGATGATGTAGTGGTAAGATTTGTATTTTCACAGTTCATTCTATATTTTAAATGAATATTTATAATCTAGATAATATTAAGTACTAATTTTTATTTACATGCTCTATTTAACAATTGATGCCCAAGGAGGAGTTGACACCGATCTAGGAGGGCACCTTGACCACCATTTTATTTGGCCTTGATAGCTTGACGGTACATATATTATTGCACCTAGTCGTTTGTATTTTATTGTACATACATGCTCATCATTTATATTGGTATTAATTAGATTATGTAGCAACTTGCATGTATATCTTATTTTACTCTTGTAGGGCACAAGTAGCATGAGTGCGGGGCTATGTGATTTAGTATTTGGTAGTGCACTTGGAGACAAGGGAAAGGTAATTGAATGCAAATATGATTGAATGAATAGTTTAAATAACTTATAGTGATTATACATGTCTAGACATAGATTGATAGTTTCATATATGTGTTATGTATATGTACAGAGAATTCTTGGCTTCACATCCTTGTTGACTACACCCAATATACCTGAAGATGAAGAAGAAGAAGAGATGTCTTGAGTACATGTGTGTTTATTTTATTTTGTGTTTAGTAGATATAATTTGTTATTATCAGTGACAATTATATGCTAACTTGTATCAATGTCATGTTTGTGAACATATGTAGGTTGTATATGAAAATATTGAAAACATACCTCCTCTACCAAAGACATACATCAAGAGTCCTGCAAAGCCGAAGAGAAAATGTGGAGATGAGGTAAACAAGAATAGTTCAATTATAGTTCATTTTTATGTTAACTTTTCAAATGTGACTTATATAATATAACTAATCTTAATTGTGGTTTGTTTTTTCTTGTGCAAGATCCTTCAGAGCTGAGCAGTGCGGCGAAGAGGAATGATTTTGATGATCCATCAGCAACTTAGGATGTTATAGATAGTTTTGGGATGCTTACATGTCTAGTTGGCAAGTATATTTTGTATATGGACATACATTCACGTATATAGACATACATTTTGTTTGAGTTGGCGTTTATGCCATATTTGTGTATGGACATACACTTGTAATCATTTGACATTTTCATATATATAGAAGTTGGTATTTGATCATATAAATTGTTGCTCATCTATGCATGGTGTTATCAATGGAAATCTTTAATCTTCATTCCAATAATTAACAATGGTTATTTAATTAACAATACAATTCATTTAATGAACAATATAATTCATTTAATGAACAATACAATACAATTCATTATTACCCTATGCATGCTCCTATTCCCCCCCCCCCCACTCGGTCGAACGCTTGAGGTCATACCCTATCGGTGTCGTCCCTTGAGCACCCTAAGTGCTAAAAATTGTCAAACTTTGACGGGCCCTAACTTGGAATCCATGGCACATGCAATTGATCCATTTGAACCTACAAGTCCATGAGAGGGGTCCCTAAAAAAGCCTATCTTGGTTTTTGAAGTTTCCCTATGGTTTTATTAGGGAAGCATTTTTTCGGTTGGCAAAAAAATCGTCAGTCTCATTCAATCGAATGTTGTCGCGTGGCCAATTTCTCATCTTCTCGTCGTGATAATGAACCATCGGCTTTGACATGTTTAGTTAGGAATTATTACTCTATGCATGCTCCTATTTTTCTCCCCTCACTTGGTCGAACGCTCGGTGTCATACCCTAACGACGTTGTCCCTTGAGCACCCTAAGTGCTAAAAATTGTCAAACTTTGATGGGCCCTAACTCGGAATCCATGGCCCCAACAAATAATTTGTTTGAACCTATGGGTCCACAAGAGGGGTTCCTACAAAATCCTATCTTGGTTTTTCAAGTTTCCTTATGGTTTTATTAGGGCAGCATTTTTCGGTTGGCAAAAAAATCATTAGTCTCATTCAATCGAATATTGTTGCATGGCCAATTTCTCGTTCTGCTCATTGTGATAATGAACCATTGGCTCTGAGATGTCTAGTTAGGCATTATTATCCTATTCATTCTCCTATTTTCCCCCCCACTCGGTCGAACTCTCGGGGTCATACCCTACCGACGTCGTCCCTTGAGCACCCTAAGTGCTAAAAATTGTCAAACTTTGATGGGCCCTAACATGGAATCTGTGGCACCTGCGAATGATATATTTTAACCTACGGGTCCACAAGAGGGGTACCTACAAAAGCCTATCTCATTTTTTCAATTTTCCCTACAGTTTTATTAGGGTAGCATTTTCTTGGTTGGCAAAAAAATCGTCAGTCTCATTCAATTGAATGTTGTCATGTGGCCAATTTATCATGCTTCTCATTGTGATAATGAATCATTAGCTTTGACATGTCCAGTTAGGCATTATTACCCTATGCATGCTCATATTTCCCCCCCCACTCGGTCGAACGCTTGGGGTCATAGCCTATCGACGTCATCCCTTGAGCACCCTAAGCACTAAAATTGTCAAACTTTGATGAGCCCTAACTCAGAATTCGTTGCACTTGCAAAAAATCCATTTGAACCTGCGGGTCCACGAGAGGGTTCCCTACAAAATTCTATCTCAGATTTTCAAGTTTCCCTATGGTTTTATTATGGTAGCATTTTTTCGGTTGGCGAAAAAATCATCAATCTCATTCAATCGAATGTTGTTGCGTGGCCAATTTCTCATTCTGCTCATCGTGATAATGAACTGTCAACTCATACATGTCCAGTTAGGCATTATTACCCTATGCATGCTCCTATTCCCCCCCCCCCCCCCCCCCCACTCGATCAAACGCTCGGGGTCATACCCTGCCAGGGTCGTCCCTTGAGCACCCTAAGTGCTAAAAATTGTCAAACTTTGACGAGCCCTAACTTGGAATCCATGGTATTTATGAATGACCCGTTTGAACTTATAGGTCCACAGGAGGGATCCCTACAAAATCCTATCTCTGTTTTTCAATTTTCCCTACGGCTTTATTAGGGAAGCATTTTTTTGGTTAGCGAAAAATCTTCTGTCATATTCAATGAAAAATATAGATAAACAAGCATTACACTGTAGACACATAATGATCATCAATATTTCCATGTATTGTATACACATAATTACCATTACACTTGCATGTGACATCCATGAAGGGATATGCAAGCATGATTTTTTTTCGTTATCAATACAACTACACCAATGTACTCATGTACAAATACATTGTATATCATCAATATAACTAAACCAATTTGCTCATGGACATTATATATCATCATAAAAAAGTTACAACAATTCACATCCATATACAAGTAGAACATCCCACTTCATCGGCATCAGACATCCTCATGTCCTAAGAGAAAATCTTATGTACAACAATGCCTACATATAAATGAAGACCAAAATAAGCAACCTTTTTATGCGAAATGAATGTGCTAAAAGAAACAAATTATAACACAATACAAATTATTTTATCAAATTATAAATAGATCATTTGAAACATTTTTTAAGAAGTACAGGATTGTATGATTATGAAACTTACTAGTTTCTCTACAAAGTATACAAGCATAACTTTGAAGAAAGGCGCATGTTGATTAAAGCCCTTCTCATTGCATCTCTGCATGGTTGAAGACAATGGTAGATATGGTCATTTATAAATATCAATACATTCACTTGACTTAGTGTTTATGCACCAAATTTAATCTCATTAATGCACAAAGGAATATGTACCTTCCAATTATATCGAGTGTACCCACTATGTGCATGCAAAAATCGTGTTGCCAAAAATAATCATTCATCAATAGACCTGCATTTTGAACACATCCTTAATATACACGTAACAAACTTGAACATTAAGGTTTAATGATCATCGTTTGAAATGAAATGCATGATAAAAAAAATAAGGCACCATTAAAGACCTATTACTCAAGTATGCCTGAAGGATCATCTCTTTGCTTAAGAGTATCTAGTATTGCTTCATGATCAGTAGTAGTCATTGTCCATAGCTCTTTGGTCTTCGGTTTTGCTTGATGCTTCAACAACTTGACATTTGTAGCTATAATAAGGTGTGAATACATTAGAATGGTTTTGTGTCTCTCATAGTCTTCAAATGCAGGTATGCCATTCTTTATGATCATGTATATTTGCAACCAACAACAACTAAACCTGTAGGATATGTGAACCCATCATCATCTGTCACTAGTTGTGTTAGCTTCTATTTTCCCTGTACACATTGTGCCAACCAATATTTTGATCTCTCTTCATTCCCTTGTGGTGCAATAACTGCAAAAACATGTCTTGGTTGTACAAGATCTGATAGATGGTCATACTCAAGTGAGCTTTCCATGTCATCATTTGACAAGGATATTGTCTGAGATAAAGGAGTTAGATATTGGGGAACCCATGTATCAACCCACTCACTTGACTTGCACTGATCCCAATCACACCGAATACAACTCTAACAAAAAACAAGCCAACGCTCGTGTCCAAATGGTCCATGTACTTGCATTTGAGCTGAGAAATGAATGCATCTTTGAAGAATCTTTAATTGTTTGACAATCCAATCTGTATCCCAGTGTGCTCTCCTCAACCAACCAGAAGAATCTAGTCACTGCTGCATCAAGAGTACCTCCATGTGACAATGGTGAACTACACCAATCAACAATAGAATGTGCATTAGAGAAATTTTCACCTGAAATCCTTAATTTCTCCTTAAGTAGAGCTCTCTTCAAACATGCACCTTCTCCATCATGCTCCCCCTTCCAATGCCCTACCTCAAAAAAACACCAAATATGAGGTATTCACCTCTCTACATGCATTCTACTCAACCAATAAAACATATGGGCATTCTTGAATTGACCCGTACAGTTATCTGAACATATGATATGTTGATCAATTGCAATATCTTTCTCATGTAAGAACTAAATTAAATTCTCAAAAGAATGTTGCACATACTAGGAGGAGTGTGATCTATGATCACTCGTATAAAAATGATACTCACTGATTATCTTCCTGTCCTCTTCTATACTATCAAGATCATGTCTATATGTAATGTGAACAAAAATAGCAATCTGGATTGAATTGTAGTACTGAGACTGTACCTCATTCTGTGGTTGCAATGTATAGTTCTCTGCAAAATCAACCACCGATACAATAGTACCAATTGGGAAAGAGTTCTTACACATCTTGAACTGTTGATCCAATCGTTGAGACCTATGGGTGTGCCTTGCATACTTGTATAAAATATTTTCCTTAAAATCCAAAATAAAATCAGCAACACGCACCTCTCTTGAGACTAATCTGCATCTAGAATCTTCACCTCCACTCTTCAAAGTATATTTCACTATCTCATATCTTTTTTTCTCAACATAATTCTTTCCAAACTCGTGTTCATTGCCCTCATGAAAACATAAAACAAACTTTGACAACCCACCACATTTTGAGCACTTCTCATTCAAACAATCATTTCTATAGAAATAGAAGCCATCATCTCTAGGGCATAAAAATAGATCTTGCAAGTCTCTTGATGATCTCAAAAATAGCATTACACCACACTCTTGCAACATCTCATTAGTATGCATAGTAGAACAAATATGGCATAAAAGTTCATGGTACATTGAAAACTCCACATGGTACTTACAACAACAAGTATTATGAATCTTAAGAGGAACACAATAAAATGGCTTCAAAGATTCAAAGGCCCTTTGTGTATTTGCAAAGTTGGATGTACTTCACAAAAAAATTTGTACAACATTATTTGGCTTGATTCCAAGTAATGTTTGGGATGCGGTGTGTGGTCTTGGTTGTCGATTCTTAATTTCAAAACGTCCTTTACATTGGGTGACACTCTATAATTAGAGTGCCAAAATTGTTGAATCTCCCCCTTAACATTGTCAGTCAACTTTCTTTAAACATGTGGAAGCCTCCCACCAAAATCCCATGTATCATGTTGAAGTGGATCGTCAAGTCTTTGTCTTCGTGCAAGTGCTCTATCCAAAGTTTTATGGTTTATGTTAAAATCAGCATAAGTTTGTCTCATTTGACGAGCCTTCCTCAATTGATGGCTTACTAAAGAGGTTGTAATCACTCTTCGAGCGAATCTCTTATCTCTTTCTTTGGTATTATTTCCAATAGAATTGAGAGCATCAAATAGATTTTTGGCAATAATAGAATTTATCTCCATTTTCTTGTTCATACGAATCTTCAATTTATTTAGCAATGGTCTCATCTTTATCATCTTTATAAATTGAACAAAGAGTTGGCATTGCTCGGTCAATGTCTTATTGCTAAAATTCTGGTCGAAAAGTTATGTAGCCCACAACCAAATGGTTCTTGTTGACCTCTTGCCTTCAAGATTCACAATAATGTTCTCATCAATTTCAAGTAGCCATTTTGGGATTCTTTAAGGTCTTGGATTTCGAATATGTCTTTTATCCATGAGAGGGTCTTCATTTCTAATTAATTAGGTGTTACATAATGTTCACTTGGCTGAGAAATTCCACATTCAATGTCAAAGTTTTCCACATTTTCAACTCCAATGTCAAAATTTTCCACATGTTCACCTTCATTGTCAACTCCCAAATTTTCACTTTCCATTCTCACGTCATGTTGAGCATTTTCATTATCACTTTCAACATTTTCAACATATTCAAAATTTTCACTTTCAAAATCTACATTTTCATTTGCAATAACTTGTTCAACATTTTCAAATTCAATTTCCTCTTCACTTGAAGTAACATTAGCAATATTTAACATACCTTGTCTTCTCCTTCTATGACCTTCTCTATCTCTTTCTCTATACACTTCAATTTGGTCATTTGAAAGTTTTCTTTTGTGTTTAGACTTCCAACAATTACTACTCCCTATTTACCTCCACAAAGATGCTCCTAAATGATTGACAATGTAAGATTTGACTTTAAGAATCTCTCAAAAGCACAAATTTGTCTCAACCTATCTGAAAACCCATGATCATTGACATAAAATAGAATGTGAAGATTGTGGGCTCTTGGAATCCAAAACATGGCCCATGAGGCTCTTTTTTATTTACAAAAATCGGATATCGGATATCCTATTTTAATGTATAAATTTGTGGTCTCAAAATTTTTTCCTGTTGCTGCAATTTTTTTTATTGTTGCCACATTAATGGCAGTGACAGAAATTGGATATCCGATAAAATCTGATATCCAATTTTATTACTCATATTTTAGAGAGAGATAGATTATGGGAGAGGGAGAGAGGGGGCAGAGAGAGAGATTAGGGGAGAGGGGGAGAGAGATATTAGGGGAGAGAGGGGGAGGGGAGAGAGAGAGAGAGGGGAGAGAGAGAGAGAGGGGGGAGAGAGAGATTAGGGGAGAGAGGGGCGAGGGGGGAGAGAGAGAGAGTGAGGGAGAGAGAGAGATAGAGAGGGGGGGAGAGAGAGATTAGGGGAGAGATGGGCTAGGGGAGAGAGAGAGAGAGAGAGAAAGAGAGAGAGAGAGAGAGAGAGAGAGAGAGAGAGAGAGAGAGAGAGAGAGAGAGAGAGAGACCATGACCCCTTAGGACACCATAGGACCCATAACGACCCAATATGGTGTCTAAAGGGGTCATATGGTGTCCTAAGGGATCGTAGGACCCAATATGACCCCTTAGGACTGTTGACATTTTGGTATGGTTTTGTCATTGATGTCAACACCTGCTAAATACACCTACTTTGGAGATCCAGCAACATTCACCGGCAATCAGTAAACTATTCAAAATAGTCACCGGTACATGGTTAACCGGCAGGATATAATGTTCACTGGTACCTGCATTGACATGGAAGACACCTGGTAATGTTGAAGACATCATGTGGACACCTTTCTTTGAAGTAATAATCATTGGCATATTCTTATTTGCATATTTGCTTTTACCAGCAAATAGGTCTAGGTTATCTAGGGTTACACCAGCAGGTTTATCTTTTCCAGATCAGCATGGCACGCTATGGAGATGATTCATTATTGTTGTAAATGCATTAAGCCGACATGTTCAATTGGTTATTGCATCGGATGTTATATTATTTATAAAATGTTTTATTGTAATATCTTGTAGAGCCGACCTACTAAAATTGGTCTTAGGGTATGGTATAAATGTAAGATCTTATTTGTAAGATCATGTGTGGAATGCGAAAAAGATTTAAGGAAGGGTATATGTGAGATCAAGTAGGAATATACATGAAGACATCATTTGAAGGTGAAGTTAGGTTTTTGTAGAAGCATATCAGCATTACACCGGTACTGAATCCAGCATATGAAGATGCTATTTTGTGCAGTACATTCTCATTGGATTTAACCATCCAACTGTAGTCAGTGTGACTCCCATTTGTGATTGAGCAGTGAGCTCTAGGCTATTGGCCTTTCTGCATGTGCAAACCCCTTTTTGTACACTTACTATCTGCAGTAGTATCATCTGATTGTGGGTAAGGTTTCCCACCGTGGCTTTTCCCCTTACAGGGTTTCCACATACAAATATCTATGTCATGTTTTGTGGATGACTTCATATTTATGTTTCATGCATTAATTCTTACCGGTATAGCAATTTTATGTTAACACTGTTTACCGGCATACTTAACTATCTTATCAATACTAAGCATTAAGTTGGTTAATAAGATTTTGGTGTGAATTTATTAGACAACTGATTCACCCCCCCCTCTCAGTTGTCCCCATGACCTACAATTGGTATCAGAGCCTAGTCCTCTTTTTGCAGAAGTTTAACAACTTGAGGAGATCCAATGTCTACTAATTATTTCAAAAAGGATAGTCCTAAACTTGATGGAACCAACTATGGAATATGGAAAATCAGAATGGAGACACATCTGAATTGCATTGGTAAGGACATATAGGAAGTTACTAAGAATGGTTATACTGCTGCTGTAGCTGGTCAGCCTGCTCCTATTACTTTAGCTAAAGATGAAGAAAATGATTGCAAAGCAAGAAATGCACTCTTGAGCACATTATCAGATCAACAAATCATGGGGTTATCAGATAGATCTACTGCAAAAGCTATTTGGGATCATTTGGAAACACTAAATGAAGGGGATTCCACAGTCAAAATTGCAAAACTTGAAAGCTTCTGAGTCAGGTATGAACATCTGAAAATGGAAGAAGATGAAAGAATTTCTGCTTTTATGGAAAGAGTAAATGAAATTGTTTTAGGTATCAAATGTTGTGGAGGAACCTTGAGTGAAGATGAGATTGTTTCAAAAATCTTAAGAGGTTTGCCACCGGCATATAAAATGAAGGTTACTGCTATTAATGAGTTGAGAACAATGCCTAATACATCAGTAACTAGGGATACATTGATTGGAAAACTTTCAGCTTTTGAAATTGAGGAATTTGGTCCTGTTGCTACTATAAAAACTGATTTGGCCTTCAAAGCATCAACATCATCTGCTCCATCTTTTTATAAATCAGACTGGAGAGCCTTTTATGCAAGAGAACTTGAAGAAACCAGGAAGGAGAATGAAGAGCTTGAAGAACTTGAAGCACTATTTGCAAGAAAAATGCCAAAAGGTCCAATTGGAAGTAAGTATGAAGGTAAAGCACCCTTTAAATGTTTCAACTGCAATAAGATTGGTCATATGGCTTCAAGATGCCCTGATAGACATGCTAGACTAAGAGAAGAAGCTAGAAGGACATAAAAACCTAATCCTGAATATCAGAGATACAAATTTAAGAAAAATAAAGATAAATCTTGTTACATTGTTGATGAAGGTGTGACTGATGATTCTGATGAAGATTCAACAGACAACGGATGGGTCTTTGTTGCTATAATAGAAGATCAACCAGTACTTATTTCTCAATTGGTAGAACAAGCCCTAGCAGCTAAAGTGGAATCAAAGGATGAATGGATTATTGACTCAGGATGCTCAGATCACATGACTGGAGACAAAGGTAAATTCTTGAACTTTCAAGAATACAATGGAGGTTTAGTAAGATTCGGAGATGACAAAGCCTGTTCAATCAAAGGTAAGGGTTCAATATCTCTTGATGGTAAACATAACACTGACAATGTTTACTATGTTGAAGGATTAAAACATAATCTTTTAAGTGTTGGTCAATTAGTTGAGAAAGGTTTTCAGTTACAATTTAAAAATGGAAAATGCAAAATCTTGAATAGAACTGGTTTTGAAATTGCAACCGGTAATTAGACTAGAGGTAATATCTTTCATTTGAATAACAGTGAAAAGGCATGCTTAATTGCTCATATAGATGAAAGTTGGCTATGGCATAAAAGACTATGTCATGTAAATTTTGATTGCATGGTAAAAATGAGTACTTCTAAGGCAGTTAGAGATCTACCTAAAATTGTGAAACCTCAAAATACAATTTGCAAGGAATGTCAATTTGGAAAACAAGTTAGAGCTAGTTCTAAAAAAATTCCAGAAAAATCCAATAATGCTCTTGATTTAATTCACACTGATTTATGTGGTCCGGCTAGAACTAAAAGCCTACAAGGTGATAGATATTTTATGCTAATTATTCTAGAATGTGTTGGGTTACTTTTCTCAGAGAAAAATCAGAAGCACTTGGGAAGTTCAAACTATTCAAGGCAATGGTTGAAAATGAAACCGGTAAGAAAATTAAATGTTTAAGATCAGATCAAGGAGGAGAATTCACATCCAGAGATTTTAATACATTCTGTGAAGTAAATGGAATCAAAAGACAGTTATCAGCACCTCAGACACCACAACAGAATGGAGTTGTTGAAAGAAAAAATAAAACTATTTTGGATGCAGCAAGAAGTATGTTATCAGAAGCAAATCTACCACATGTGTACTGGAGAGAGGCAGTAAGCACTGCTGTCTATACATTCAACAAAGTTCACGTCAAAGGTGAAACCGGTAAGACCCCTCATGAACTATGGTTTGGTAATACTCCTACTCTTAAGTATTTTAGAATTTTTAGAAGTAAATGTTATATTAGAAGAGATGAGTATATTGGCAAGTTTGATCCTAGAAGTGATGAAGGAATATTTCTTGGTTATTCATCTAAGAGTAAAGCTTATAGATGTTTTAATAAAATACTACAAAAAATTGTTGAGAGTACAAATGTAAAGATTGATGAACAATTCATAGGAACTTCAAGGTATATAGACTCTAAACCGGTAACAGAAATTATGACAAATGAACCAACAGTAAATCCACCGGTACAAAATAATGATCCAGTTACTCCGGTATCATCAGAGGATACCACAATAATTAAAGAACAACAACAGACTAAGACACCTCGGTATGTAAGACTGAATCATTCTGAAGATCAGATAATTGGAAGCAAATTTAAAGGAGTCATGACAAGAGGAAGATTGGCAAATGAAGAGGTATGTCTTGTTTCTCAAATTGAACCATTATCTATCAATGAGGCATGTGAAGATAAAGTCTGGATTAAAGCTATGGAAGAAGAATTAGGACAAATTGAGAAAAATAATACTTGGACATTAGTTCCCCGGCCTGAAAATAAAAATATAATTGGAACCAAATGGGTATTTAAAAACAAACTCAATGAAGATGGTAAGGTTGTTAGGAATAAAGCAAGACTAGTGTGTAAGGGATATTCTCAGAAAGAGGGAGTTGATTACAATGAAACCTTTGCACTGGTAGCCAAAATTGAGGCAATTAGATTATTCTTGGCCTTTGCAACTCACAAGGATTACAAAGTTTATCAAATGGATATTAAATGTGCATTTTTGAATGGAGATCTTGAAGAAGAAGTTTATATTGAACAACCTGATGGATTTTCTTTGACAAATAACAATGATATGGTTTGCAGATTAAGAAAAGCTCTGTATGGACTAAAACAAGCTCCAAGAGGCTGGTATGCAAGATTGGATAAGTATCTTTTAAAAATTGGTTTTACTAAAGGAAATGCAGATAGCAATTTATATTACAAAGTAACTAATGATGACATCTTGATTATGGAAGTATTTGTTGATGATATAATCTTTGGAGGAGAAGATGGATTATGCAAAGAATTTTCTCTTAAAATGCAGCATGAATTTGAAATGTCTATGATTGGAGAAATAAAATTCTTTTTAGGATTGCAGATTTTACAGACTGATAAAGGCATATTTTGAGTCAATCTAAGTACTTGAAAGAACTAGTTAAGAAATTTGGGATGGAAACTCTAAACCGGTAAGAACACCTATGACTACAAATGACAAATTATCTCAAAGGGATGAATCTACACCTATCAATCCAACTAGATACAAATCTATGATAGGAGGTTTACTGTATTTGACACAAACCAGACCTGATATTATGAATGCAGTATGTATATTTTCTAGATTTTAGAGTAATCCCAAGGAAAATCATGAATCAGCAGTAAAAAGGATTTTTCGATACTTACAAGGAACAACAAATCTTGGATTATGGTATCCTAAAGATGAAAATTTTGATCTATATGCATACACAGATGCAAATTGGGTAGGAGATGTGGATGATAGAAAAAGCACCACTAGAGGAGCATTCTTTCTTGGAAAAAGATTAGTTTCTTGGTTAAGTAAAAAACAGAGTTGTACATCTTTATCAACAGTAGAATCAGAATATGTTGCAGCAGCAACAAACTGTACATAGGTACTTTGGCTTAAGCAAATGTTGAAAGACATAAAGGTAAAATGCAAGGAACCTATTACTATATATTGTGATAACACTGCAGCAATTGATATATCTAAGAATCCAGTATTACATTCTAAAACAAAACATGTTTCTATCAAACTAAATTTTCTAAGGGAAAAAGTTGAAGAAAAGGAAATAAAACTGGTTTATGTGAATACTAAAGAACAACTTGCAGATATTTTTACAAAACCTTTGCCTAAGGAAACTTTTGAGTATCTCAGAGATCAGCTCGGAGTCTTACCTCCACCGGTAGAGACTTAGATAGTTGATGATTGTCATCAACCGACAGAATTAAATGGTCAAATCTTTTATTCCGGTATTTGATGAGGAAGCTACTTCTTAGGGGGAGTAGTTGGTATATTGAATTGGCTGGTATTTTGTATGAACTTGACCTTTTGTGACTTTGGCATTTGATGTCAAAGGGGGAGAGATATATGGAAAAACATTAAGGAAAGATATATTGAAAAATGCATTATCTTTTTTAGGAGAGATTGGTATGAGAGTTTGGTATAATTACTCCCAGGGGGAGAATTGGTTTCTGTACTTAGCATTTCTGTTTTGGCATTTTGATGGTTTTTCCATCTTGTGTTGCCATCAATGCTAAAGAGGGAGATTGTTGGTATTTTGGTATGGTTTTTTCATTGATGTCAACACCTGCTAAATACACCTACTTTGGAGATCTAGCAACATTCACCGACAATCAGTAAATTGTTCAAAATAGTCACCGGTACATGGTTAACCGGCATGATATAATGTTCATCGGTACCTGCATTGACATGGAAGACACCTGGTAATGTCGAAGACATCATGTGGACACCTTTCTTTGAAGTAATAATCATTGGCATATTCTTATTTGCATATTTGCTTTTACCGGCAAATAGGTCCAGGTTATCTAGGGTTACACTAGCAGGTTTATCTTTTCCAGATCAGCATGGCACACTATGGAGATGATTCATTATTGTTGTAAATGCATTAAGCCAACATGTTCAATCGGTTATTGCATCAAATGTTATATTATTTGTAAAATGTTTTATTGTAATATCTTGTAGAGCCGACCTACTAAAATTGGTCTTAGGGTATGGTATAAATGTAAGATCTTATTTGTAAGATCATGTGTGGAATGCGAAAAATATTTAAGGAAGGGTATATGTGAGATCAAGCAAGAATATACACGAAGACATCATTTGAAGGTGAAGTTAGGTTTTCGTAGAAGCATATCAACATTACATCGATACTGAATCTAGCATATGAAGATGCTATTTTGTGCAGTACATTCTCGATGGATTTAACCATCCAACTATAGTCAGTGTGACTCCCATTTGTGATTGAGCAGTGAGCTCTAGGCTATTGGCCTTTCTGCATGTGCAGACCCCTTTTTGTACACTTACTATCTGCAGTAGTATCATCTGATTGTGGGTAAGGTTTCCCACTGTGTTTTTTCCCCTTACTGGGTTTCCACATACAAATATTTGTGTCATGTGTTGTGGATGACTTCATGTTTATGTTTCATGCATTAATTCTTACCGGTATAACAATTTTTTGTTAACACTGTTTACCGGCATACTTAACTGTCTTACCGGTACTAAGCATTAAGTTGGTTAATAAGATTTTGGTGTGAATTTATTAGACAACTGATTCACCCCCCACTCTCAGTTGTCCCCAGGACCTACAAGGACACCATAGGACAAATAACGACCCAATATGGTGTCATAAGGGGTCATATGTTCTCCTTAGGGGTCATATGGTGTCCCATGACCCCTTAGGACACAATATTAACCATAACAACACAATTTGGTGTCTTAAGGGGTCATATGGTGTCCTAAGGGGTTGTAGGACACAATAAGACCCCTTAGGACACAATAGGACCCATAATGACCCAATATGGTGTCTAAAGGGGTCATATGCTATCCTAAGGGGTCATAGGACACAATATGACCCCTTAGGACATCATAGGACCCATAACGACCCAATATGGTGTCTAAAGGGGTCATATGGTGTCCTAAGGGGTTGTAGGACACAATATGACCCCTTAGGACACCATAGGACCCATAACAGCCCAATATGGTGTCTTAAGGGGTCATATGGTGTCCCATAATCCCTTAGGACACAATATGACCCATAACAACCCAATATGGTGTCATAAGGGGTCGTATGTTGTCTTTAGGGGTCATATGGTGTCCTAAGAGGTTTTAGGATACAATATCACCCCTTAGGACACCATAGGACCCATAACAACCCAATATGGTGTCTAAAGGGGTAATATGGTGTCCTAAGGGATCATAGTACCCAATATGACCCCTTAGGACACCATAGGACCCATAATGACCCAATATGGTGTCATAAGGGGTCATATGTTCTCCTTAGGGGTCATATGGTGTCCCATGACCCCTTAGGACATAATATGAACCATAACGACACAATTTGGTGTCTTAAGGGGTCATATGGTGTCCTAAGGGGTTGTAAGACATAATATGACCCCTTAGGACACAATAGGACCCACAACGACCCAATATGGTGTCTAAAGGGGTCATATGGTATCCTAAGGGGTCGTAGGACACAATATGACCCCTTAGGACACATAGGACCCATAACGATCCAATATGGTGTCTAAAGGGGTCATATGGTGTCCTAAGGGGTCATAGGACACAATATGACCCCTTAGGACACCATAGGACCCATAACGGCCCAATATGGTGTCTTAAGGGGTCATATGGTGTCCCATAACCCCTTAGGACACAATATGACCCCTTAGGACACAATATGACCCATAATGACCCAATATGGTGTCATAAGGGGTCGTATGTTGTCTTTAGGGGTCATATGGTGTCCTAAGAGGTTGTAGGATACAATATCACCCCTTAGGACACATAGGACGCATAACGACCCAATATGGTGTCTTAAGGGGTCATATGGTGTCCTAAGGGGTCGTAGGACACCATATGACTCATAATGACTTAATATGGTGTCTTAAGGGGTCATATGGTCTCCTAAGGGATCATAGGACATAATATGACCCCTTAGGACACCATAGGACCCGTAACGACCCAATATAGTGTCATAAAGGGTCATATGTTGTCCTTAGGGGTCATATGGTGTCCCATGACCCTTTAGGACACAATATGACCCATAAAAACACAATTTGGTGTCTTAAGGGGTCATATGGTATCCTAAGGGGTCGTAGGAAATAATATGACCCTTATGGACACCATATAACTCATAATGACCCAATATGGTGTCATAAGGGGTCTTATGTTGTCCTTAGGGATCATATGGTGTCCCATGACCCCTTACGACACCATATGACCCATAACAACACAATTTGGTGTCTTAAGGGGTCATATGGTGTCCTAAGTGGTCGTAGGTCACAATATGACCCCTTAGGACACCATAGGACACATAACGATCCAATATGGTGTCTTAAGGGGTCATATGGTATCCTAAGGGGTCATAGGGCACAATATGACCCCTTAGAACATCATAAGACCCATAACGATCCAATATGGTGTCATAAGGGGTTGTATGTTGTCCTTAGGGGTCATATGGTGTCCCATGACCCATTAGGACACTATATGACCCCTAACAACACAATTTGGTGTCTTAAGGGGTCATATTGTGTCCTAAGGGGTCATAGGATACAATATTACCCCTTAGGACACCATGGGACCCATAACGACCCAATATGGTGTCATAAGGGGTGGTATGTTGTCCTTAGGGGTCATATGGTGTTCCATGACCCCTTAAGACACAATATGACTGATAACGACATAATTGGGTGTCTTAAGGGGCCATATGGTGTCCTAAGGGGTCGTAGGACAAAATATGACCCCTTAGGACACCATAGGACCCATAACGACCCAATATGGTGTCTTAAGGGGTCATATGGTATCCTAATGGGTTGTAGGAGACAATATGACCCCTTAGGACACCATATGACCCCTAATGACACCATATGGTGTCATAAGGGGTCATATGACCCATAACGACACCGTATAGAGTCGTAAAGGGTCATATTATATTCTAATGGCTCATATGGTATGTTAAAGGGGTCATATGACACAATATGACCCCTTAGAATATAATATGATGGTGTCTTAAGGGGTATATGATGTCTTAAGGGGTTGTAGGAAACAATATGACACCTTAGGAAACCATAGGACCCATAATCTCTCTCTCCCTCTCCCCTAATCTCTCTATATCTCTCTCCCTTCCGTCTCTCCCTTCACCATCCCCATCTCTCTCTCTATCTCTCTATATCCCCCTGTCTCTCTCCCCTAATCTCTCTCTCTCTCTCTCTCTCTCTCTCTCCCCCTAATATCATATAATAATTTATTTATAAATTAATATATTAAAATATTATATATTAATATATTAGTAAACAATAGATTAATTATGTGCAAATTTAGTTAGTGAATTTACTTATTAAAATCGGATATCCGATTTCATCGGATATGCGATTTTTGTTGTACAAATTTCAAGTTTCAAATTTTGGCTCGGGAATGCTTTGGGATTTGGCTTGGAAGTGACAAGCCTGGAAAGTCAACTGAAAAAACGTGTTTTTCAGTATTCCTTGATTTTCCAAACTTTACATTGGTGGCTGATGACTTTTTTTGTAGCCAAAATTGATAAAACGAAAAGGGTTTTTTAAGGACATTCTCAGTTTTCCAACAATAGAAGGCTTGTCTTATTTTGACTTTAATAAATAATTATTATTTATTTTCTAATTGAATTCTAACAATAGTCCTGATTGATACACTAATTGAAAAACACTCATAACTTTGAAACGGTATAACATTTTTTGAATCCTAAACATGCATCACATCCTATGCTTCATCTACTATAGGGAAAAATTAAAAAAATAAAAATTTCAAAAGGTTTTGACCAAGTTAAGGTGGTCAGACGTAGGAGTTTCTGAAAAGATGTAGTAAAAAATTCATAAATAATTATTTACTTTATAAAAAATTATAAAAAAATATGTGTCACATCTGGACATGAGTCGAATACTTGTATTATAAAAAAATATTATGATTTAATTGTGATTAGGGTGGTCAGACATACGTCTACTTTTTATCTTTTTCCTGAAATTTTAGTACCACTGCATTGAAATTTGAAATTTTCATCAAATAGGATTTTTTTTTCAAAAACTAGTAGATTAGAAACTAAATTCAAATTTCTATAGATTCTCTTCTTACATATTTTAAAAATAATTTTCACAACTTATTCAAATTTTTATGTCAAGTTGCATAACTCTGATTTTCTGAAATTTCATTGCCACTTAAGGGCCTGTTTTGGCACACCATGATCCTGCACATACCCAAGAGTATGAAGATGACCCACAAACTTTAAGAAAGTATGATCAGTGCCTGTTCTAAGGGAAAAACAAAGTTGAATCATAGTCCTAGTGACAAACAAAGTAACACTATCAACATTTAAAGTTTAATAATAAACAGTAAGACTTGCTTAAAGTGTTCAGATTGAGAATTGCACCCATAACCTCCCCACACTCTCTCAGGATTTATTGTAGTATTCAAGACAAAATTTAATTCATTTATCTTGAAATGAATCCCATCAAAGAATACACATTCCCCATTGGAGAAGACCAAATGCATATGCTATTAACACAATAGTTCATACAATACGTCAGAAAAGATATGAGACAGAAAATGAATGTTCTCTTTATTGATTTTCAATATAAAATTGATACATTCATGAAAATGCTACAATGAGTCACAAAAAACTATCAAAAGACTATCTGTTGTTATATTACAGTTTTCTCTAATGCATACATATCAATAAGTCTGAGATCTTGTCTTCTTGGCGTTGAATTCCCTTTTATAACACAAGGCATCAAAACAAGCCTTAGGCCAAAGAAGACACATGTCAAACCCTAAATACATTACAAAATTGACCTAAAGCCAAAGTCCTTGAATTATGTGTACAATTTGCATTGAATGATGGTGGCTGGAAAGGCAGCATCCTGGGAGCTTGGGTTGTGGATCTGTAGAAGATTTTCTCACATTTGTACTTCACATCTTCTCCCGTCAGGATCAAAAATGCAATCTGGCATGTTGTGGCAGGTGCCTTGGAGACTGGTCTTTGCTGGTTGAGTGTTCTAATCATTCTCCCAAAACAGACATCATGAACAAAAATTTTAGGAGTAGCAAAATTGGAAAGAATATGACTAGTTATCCTCTTCAGGATACTCTTCTTCCAAGGAGTAGTACCTTTTATGTAACGCCTCAATCTCATCAGCTGGCCAAGAAAAACCCTTCAAGCTATACAACTTATTCATAGCTTTCTTCATTTTGTGGGCAGGCACAACTGCAACTCCTAAGGCAAAGATATGATACATTTGTTCTACCTCCATAATTTTATCAAGAATATTAAGAAATGTATCACCTTGGTTTGAATCACCTTCCAAGGATAACGGAACAAATTTTATTGTGTCTTGGAAACCCTGTTTCCATTCCTCTAGGCTCTTAATTTTCCCGTCATCTATCAAAATTGTAGGGACATGCCATTTTTTGAGATCCCTGGAAAGAATCAATCATTCCTATTAAAGCTTTTCTCTCCTCCTCTATGTTGGGTAACTCTTTATTTAACAAATTATAGTTCCTCCATTTCACCCCTACAATCTGAGGTGGTTGGGCCACATTTTTCACTATCAACATGACCTCTTTCAAGCTTTGACCCCTTGGCAGCCACACATCTCTGATTGGTTGAAAGAATGTAATGAATTTATCAAGTTGACTCAAGAGCTTGGATGTCACAGAATATGAAGTGTGAAATTCATCCAATTTATCAATGATTTTGTTTGAAATCCTTAAAATTGAATTTTTCCTAATTTTAAATTAATTATCAATAGTTTCATCTTTGACCCTTTGCATCTCCTTATTTATCTTCTCAAGCTCCTTGGGTCTAATCCCTCTAGAAGAATTAGCTGATATCTTCTTCATTTGATCCTTTAATGCAATGTTTTCAACAAATAATTCATTGTACTTTGTATTTAGGACAACATGCATGTCTTTTAGCTTTACATGCTTCTGCTCCAAATCTTCTACTACAAGCTGAGCAAACTAGACTGCATGCTTAGAAATTTCCAAAGCCTCTTAAGTAGTAGTATCTTCCAGGGTTCTTACAATAGCATCCCCTGTTTTGTGTTCTACACCCTGCAAAACCATGGGCTTTTGAGTGCTAAGGGCCCTTGACCATAAAGAAAAAGCTCTTTAGCTTATGTTCACACTGGAGCTAAGTTCTCCAAACTCTCTTGCAAACTTGGGATCCTTCTGCCACATGATCTGATCCAACAAGAATATCCTTTCAAAATTCCACCTCGGGACAAGGAGCATTCCATTGTTCATCACCATCTATCTACCCTCTTGAGGAGTGCAATTAAAAATGTTCCTATCAAAATTTCTAATCTCTTCATCAGACATATTCTTCAATTTTTCCCTTAATGAAAATGATCTAAACTCAGGGGAATTCACAAAATTGTCATCCACCATAAAGTTATTTGAAGAAACAATCCTCTCATCATCTGCTTCTTCTATAGGGATTGTGCTTGGGATGAAAGCCCTGTCTAGATCATTAAAAACTTCAACATTTGTATCATCTTTAAATGTCACCCTCAAAAGTGAACATGATGGCACTGAAGTATCAAAATCCTCCTAGACATCTACAAAATTAGATATTTTAGCCTTTCCCTTTCTAATTTTTTTAACCTTCTCAGTTGTCACCCCCTTATCCTTTTATATGCCCCCTTTGGAGGATTCTACATGTGTTTCCTCAATCTAAGCCTTAGGAGTTGGATCAATTGGATTTTCTTTATATTCCACTTGTTTATCCCTCGCCTCTCTTCTCTGTAACTCATTTTTGATTATATCACCTACCTTTCTTAGAATGAAAGACATTCTAGAAAAATCATCCCTGAAATGTCGGAAGGAACCTAGAAAATTGGGGTCCTCTTGCTTCCTTTATCTTTCAAATTTATTCATGAGGTCCCACTTCTTCCTCCTCTGCTCTGCCTCACATAGATGGGCATTTCTTATTAGGTCCTCCCTTTCTACAAAATAATGACAATATCCCTTCTCCTTCAATTTTTTTATCCTAATTTCATTTATACATCCTTTAGGGTCAAAATGCCTAGCCTGGGCAACTCTCATTTTGTAATTCTTTACCAAAAAAATCTGCACCTTCTCCGAGGCCTCACAACCCACACTTAATTCATTGAATACTATCACCTTGGGGAGAAACTTTCCCTTTCTATCAGATTTGATTTTTTCCCTCTCCATCCAAATCATTTTCCAAATGAATTCAAGGAATGATAACCTTGGAGAGACAATAATTGGCAATACATGGGGCCCCTACTCACAACAATAAATTCCCCAAATTGTGGGTGAATGTACCCTCAAGATAAACTAATCCATCAACCCTCCAACTCTTTATTCTTAGCATTTTGATTATTTCCTTGGGCAACCTTGATAGTACTACCCCAAGTCTTGTCAAAGTTTTCATCACAAAGTGATCAAAGAAGACACAAAAATCACCAAATTTTGATCCCTTGTCCCACACCTGGGTCCATCTTTGCACCGACCAAGGGAGATGTGTGTAGGGATCATTGGTCCTTATTCTCAACTTTGGGCCCTGGTATGCTTTATTTTGATAAAGAATTAAATGGTATTGTAGCGTCCTAAAATTGCGACACTTGCAATTTCGACTGCATTTGGGTCTTCACGATGGTGACGCAACACCGAACCTGAATGGAGACCCCGAAACTTGTCCATGACATCAAAAACTGCATTTTCTTGCACCCTGGCCTGATTCCTCCTTGCACCCTGCTGTCCCAGGAGGTGGGACTAGAGCGCCCAGCGCCCTGGTCCTTCAGGACCAAGGCACCCAGCGCCCTGGTCCCCCAGGACCATGGCGCCCAGGGCCCTGATCCCTAGCCCTATTTTGGGCCCGGTCTCCTATGGGGCTTCAAGTCTTTATGTTTGCACATTGGAAAATACTCTTTCCTTGTCGGCCCAAGGTCGAAAAAATCAGTCTATCAGCCCTAATTGATAAGTATATAAACTACATTTTCTCTCCCATTTTAGGATGGATGAGAAAAAAGGCGGAAGCGATATTCAAACATTCAAGCATTCAAGCATTCAAGCATTCCTTCAAGCAATTGAGCATTCTAAGTCTCCATTCAAGGCTAAGTGTTTCATTCAAGACAAGGATTCAACCATTGAAGAGGAGATCACATACAACATACAACATACAACGTACAACAACATCTACACCTTCGCATGTAAGAATACAAACATTCTTACAACAAGGTACTAGTACTTGTTTTACATTACAATCATTTACATTTACAGCATTTCTCATTTCTTGGTTAATTCCAAAACCGGGGTTTGACCTAAGGGCAAACCCCTAATCCCTAACCCCCCAATCATCTTTGCTTTTCTATGTGTAGGTTGCAGGTATGCGGTTGAAATTGAAGATCTGGAATCCTTGTGCAGAGACGAACAGATCCCCCTTCGTTTCGCGGATTTTTCGGAGGACCGTGTGCACTCCAGGTGCCACCGTCCCATCAACTTTTGCTCAAATTTGCAGGACAGCACCGTCTCGACATTTTACTACTAATTCCAGGTCCGCAGCTTCATCCTATATCCCTATCTCTGTTTATAAGCGAATCTTTCTCACTTTTCATGCATTCCTAGCTTAATTCTTCTATCTACATTCTTTACAAAAGAGGGTAGCCTTGCTGTCTTAACCCTTGAAACTCATTTAAAATATGATCTTGCATTGTGTGGGATTGGATCTTGTGGGTTTCAACCCCTCTTTTGAATGTAAAGTCTCCCCTAAGTGAAAACTGACAATCCTAAGTGACCTCCCCTTTCCCCTTTGGAGTGGTGGGGGGAACACTTAGGGTTCGCTCGTGATTTTCCGCTTTACATTTTGGTGAACCCGACGTGAACATCCTTTCTGATTATTCATGTGGTTGGATCTAAAAAATTGGATGCCTTGATTACATTTCCATGTTTGATCTTTTGCAAATTTTAGAGGTTAATTGCATAAAAACCCTAAAATTTTCTTTTTAGTAATTGAGCTTGCGAAATGTTTAATGGTTAATGCTTGTTTTAGATCTACCCTTCTATTGCAAATTATCAATTCATATTTGTGCTTTAATTCTGAAAATTAAGTGGTTAAGTGTCAAAACCCTAATTTTTGAAACCCTCTTGATTCAACCTTTGTTCGACAATTTCACTGATCAAAACATCTCCAAATCAGCTGTAACTTTGGATTCTGCAACAAAATCATAATATCTTTCATCCCTGAAAATTTGGAAAAAAGTTGCGAGGACCGTGTGCACCCCGGGCGCCATCGTCCCCGACATTTTTTCTGAAATTTCGGGAGCTAGATCTTACTGTATTTTTCTGCTAAAATCCAGAATTTTGGCTGATTTTATTAATTCTAACACTTTCAAAATTACAGTCAAAGTTGGTCTAGTGATTGCTTGGATTAAGGCTTCTAATCATTCAAAAATTGTTGAAATTGAAATTTTGTGTCAAAATTGTGTTCTTACTGTCTTAAATCTGAAAAGTGTGTTTGCATTCATTCGAAATTTCAGTGCTTTATTCAAATTCTTGCAATTTGTGACTTTTGAAATTAAGTGTTCAATTACAACAACTTTGATTTCCGCTTTCAAAATTGAATTTTGCGTGAAATTGAGTCAACTTTTAAATTTCAAAACTTGCATTGCTTTTAGTATTCCCTCTAAAATCATAAAATTCAAAATTTCAGTTTCCCTCTCTTTTTCAAAATTCGAATTTTGCATTTTTCGACAATCTTGGTAGGGTTCAATTTTGAGATTGCAACTTTAATTTGGCCTATCTACAGATCGTAAAATCACTCAATTTTTTCAGATTAGCTCTAAAATCATCATAACTTTCATCCCTGCAAATTTCGAAAAAAGTTGCAAGGACCGTGTGCACTCCGAGTGCCACGGCCCCTGACATTTTTTTCAAAATTTAGGGAGATTGTCATGATTGCATTTAATAGCTTAAATCTAGGAGATTGGCTGATTTTACTGAAATTTGCCACCTCTAAATTCAAAATCTTCTCTCCCTCTCTAGTGCATGAGTTTTACAACAATAAGCCCTACTTACACTATTCCTGTTAGACGAAGCCTTAGAATTAAGTCTTTCCAAGGTTTAATTACTAAGGAGATGGAACCTAATTTGAATAGCCTTTTTAACAAGGACACGGGTAATTCCTCTAATCCTCCTAATGATGAAGAAGTTGTCCATGAGGTTTCTGTAGAACAACTTTTGAAATTGGATAATCAATTTGATGATTTTCGACAATGGATGTCTCAAGAATACCCCGATAGTCAAGCTCTTCCTTTAATTGAGGGTCTAAAACATATGCTTCAAAGTGATAAGAATGGAATTGATATTTTGCGTGGTATTGCACACATTGTGGATTCGAATGTGATGCCTATGAAGAGTTGTGCCAAAACTTTAGGTTATACACAACCTCCCACTCAAGTCAATCATTCTATTCCTTTGACAACTTCTATTGCTAGCATACCTACTTTTACATCAAACATAATGGCTACTTCTATACAAGACATTCCACCTATGATCACCAGTCATGGGGGCAATCCTTCCTCTTCAATTAACCCTCTTCCTTCATTCAATCCAACTTCTTCATTCATTCCTTCAATGAGTGTTCCTATTACATCTTCACAAATGAACATGACACAAGGGGGCAATTCATTTAACCATTCCATTCCTCCTTATAGTGTTCCTCCTTTCCAATCCTCTCCTATGACTAACTATCATAGTGTCCCGCCACCTTACTCTTTACCTTCTTTCAATAACATAACACCTCCATCTCAATCTAACACATCTAATATGAATTCTTCAACTGAAGCGACCATTAACAATCTTGCACAAACTGTCTCTTCTTTACAACAACAAATTGCTTCTATGAATCAATCTAAGTTTAGTGTGCCCACATTTGATGTTGTGAGCCCACTTTCTCTTGACATTGTTCGAGCTATTCCCCCTAAACATGTTGAAATCCCGCATTTGGAGCTTTATAATGGTAAAGGAGATCCTCTAACACATGTTAAGACTTTTCAAACAATATGTACCGATTTTGCTTATGACCAAAGGTTGCTTGCAAAATTGTTTACTAGAACATTAAGAGACAAAGCCCTACAATGGTATTGCTCATTGCCTTCTTATTCTATTACTTATTTCGAACAACTTGCAAATGCTTTCATTCAACAATTTCACAACAATATAAGTCCTAAAGTTACTTTGATTGATTTAATGCATTGTAAACAAGGTGTTAAAGAAAAAGTGACTGATTTCATTGGTAGATATAAGCATTTGTATGCTCAAATTTCTTTTCCAGTGCCTGACAATGATATTCAAAGAATATTTATTTCTAATTTACAAAAAGATATTCGAGATAAACTTCTATTTTCTGAGTTTACTTCTTTCCAACAGTTGTGTGCAACTCTTCACAATTATCAACTGACTGTGAGTCAAATGGAACAATCACATCCTATGGCTCCGAGTGATAAGGGTGATAGTAGTCAACAACCATTTGGGAAGTTTAAACTGAACAGAGAGTCCATCAAATTCAATGAAAATATCATCAACAACAATGTGAATGCAGCATCAGGTGTGCCTCCTATTTCTAAGTTTTTCAAGAAAGAAAGAAAGTTTACTCCTTTGAATGAATCATTGCATAGTATTATGAATAAGATATTGGAACAAAATGTGCTTACTCTCCCTCCTATAAGTCAAATAGATCCTGCAAAGATTAATTCACCCTATTTTGATAACAAATCTTTTTGTCAATTTCATCGTCAACCTGGGCATGATACTGAAAAATGTTTTGCTTTGAAGGGTAAAATTCAAGATTTGATTGATAATAATACTATCTCTGTTTCTAGAGTGAATGATAAAGGCAACACATCTGTAGCTCCTCCTAACCAAAATCTTCAGATTTTTATTGATCCATTACCTTCTCATACCTCTAATGCGATTGAGGCTAATGATTTCTCTTTCTCATCTGATGGTCTTGTGTCTATGACTCCGAATGTGATTAACTTTTTAGAGCAGCAAGAAAACCCTAAAGAACCTTCCATCACATTTGATTCTACTGAAACTATCAGGGCACCTGATGGTCCTTTATATATAGTTGCAAAAGTCAAGAATACACCTTTCCGTGGAGTGCTTATTGATCCTTCGTGCATGGTTAATGTTATTACTGAAGAATTTCTTTTTACTTTGCAATTGAATCAAGTGATCTATGACAAAACAGATGTGATTATGAAATTATTTGATGCATTTTCTTCTCCTACAATTGGTTCTATTACATTACCTATTGAGGTCCATAACAAATCCCTTGATGTAAACTTTGCTATTATTCCTTCATCTGAACAATTTCGTGTGAAGCTTGGCTATCCTTGGCTATCTTCCATGAAAGCTATTGCTTCTCCTATTCACAAATGTTTGAAATTTCCCCATAATGGTGAAGTTGTTACTGTCAATCATAGTCTCTTTAAACTAGCTGAAAGAACTTCTAGCGTTCCTATTGATTATTTTTGGCCTAAACAATTCCAATCTCTTCCTCCGTGAAGTGATCATCTTTTCAAATCTTATCAAAAGTGGAAAACAGATATGATCCTATCTCTAAGTGAACCTAGAACACCCAAACTTGATATTCCTATCCTTCTTGAGAAGGAAGTTCTTCCTTTGAAAGATAAAACTAATGTCTTTCCTCAAGAAGATTCCCAACCCGTTCCCATGGATGTGACTATGTCTATATCTAACAAACTTTCTAAAGGTAGACCTATACCTCCTCGTCATGATGGACTCTGTCTCCTTCCTAAACCAAAAATTCCTCCTTTATATGGAGCAGTTCCTCCTCCGTCCTTTTATAGAGAGAAGAGACCTTCCTCTTCTCCTATTATCTAGCCTAAGAGACCACAACCTAAACACCCAAGTGATAAGGATGAGAACATTCCTCCTCCTCAATCTTCTCAACTTCCTACTAAGACTAGACAAAATCGTTCTGCATGTGAACGCCAACGAAAGCGTCATCTTAGAGCTCAAGCAGCTGCTTCTCAAACTTCGCAATCTCCAAAAACACCTTCAACAAGCATTATTCCATTTTCTCCAAAATCTCCTAAACATAAGATGCATGATGGTCTTGATCCTGTGCGAGTTAAAGATCCTATTTTTATAAATCTTGATGATGATATAGATGAAAATTTTATTCATGATGAAAATGTTACTTCTCTTGCTTCTGATAGTGAATATGAACTTGTTGATATTGATAACCATTTATCTAACAAATTTTCTAAAGCACTTATCCTAGCTCCTAGACAAGAACAACGTGGCTTGGAACATGAACATAGCCCTTGTTTGGATCTTGTGATAGCTCCATCTACTATGTTGGATGTTCCTCCTCTAGCGTGTTCCCTGCCTTCTCGAAATATTGATCAGCAAGATCGGGGGGTAGATGACGTGCTAGACTAGTTTCATTAGCATATCAGATTCTCTCCTCCTCTCTTTCGTTACTTCTTCTATATGTTATTCTCATTCTTCTATTTGTTGTCCTTGGTGTTGTCTACTTGAGGACGATTGAAAGCATTGAGATCTCTTTTGGTCTCTCTCATGTTGACTCAAAAGACACATGTGTTCCCTTCTTCTAGGTGACCTTCCTTGATTGGGGGAATGAAGAACAATTATGCATACATACATATGATATACATGACTTATCATACAGCATACTGACCCTGAGGAAAGCGAAGTCACCTCGTGCTTTGTGTTTTGTGTCTATTATCCTTGGGTTTATCTCACACTTGGGGGCTAAATCCTTGTGATAACGTGCTCCTTTCCCTTCTCATTTCTTATGTGTATAACTACCTTAAAGAAATCACCCCTGTTAAGGCATGTGCGATCGCTTTAACGTAGGGGGGCATACACCCTGTCTATCCCT
The DNA here is from genome assembly GCF_030272615.1 of Cryptomeria japonica. Taxonomy (NCBI): domain Eukaryota; kingdom Viridiplantae; phylum Streptophyta; class Pinopsida; order Cupressales; family Cupressaceae; genus Cryptomeria; species Cryptomeria japonica. The sequence continues at coordinate 234,517,239 of NC_081409.1, forward strand.
TCAAGATACTTGAAAATTTCTTGGCGAACTTAGCTTTGCCTTGAAAATTTTCGGTATTTCTCTTGCATGACTCATAGTGAGGGAACCTTACTACTAACAGTCATGGTTCTCCCTCCTGATCTTCCCTTTTACTCTGTCAATTGAAGTCATAAGATCCTTAGTCCACTAGGGGCTTGGTGTGTCTTGCCTCCTTGACGTGGTGAAAGTCTTTCAATGTTATTTCCTTGTACTTTACCGGAAGTATGAGCGTACGCTTATACTCCCACTAAAGTGGGGGCTAAATGTAGCATCCTAAAATTGTGACACTTGCAATTTCGATCGTATTTGGGTCTTCACGATGGCGACGCAACACCGAACCTGAATGGAGACCCTGAAACTTGTCCATGACATCAAAAACTGCATTTTCTTGCACCCTGGCCTAATTCCTCCTTGCACCCTGCTATCCCGGGAGGTGGGACCAGAGTGCCCAGTGCCCTAGTCCCTGGCCCTATTTTAGGCCTAGTCTCCTATGGGGCTTCGGGTCTTTATGTTTGCAAATTGGAAAATACTCTTTCCTTGTTGGCCCAAGGTCAGAAAAATCAGTCTATCAGCCCTAATTGACAAGTATATAAACTACATTTCCTCTCCCATTTTGGGATGGATGAGAAAAAAAGGTGGAAGTGATATTCAAACATTCAAGCATTCAAGCATTCAAGCATTCCTTCAAGCAATTGAGCATTCTAAGTCTCCATTCAAGGCTAAGTGTTGCATTCAAGACAAGGATTCAACCATTGAAGAGGAGATCACATACAACATACAACATACAACATACAACAACATCTACACCTTCGCATGTAAGAATACAAACATTCTTACAACAAGGTACTAGTACTTGTTTTACATTACAATCATTTACATTTACAACATTTCTCATTTCTTGGTTAGTTCCAAAACCGGGGTTTGACCTAAGGGAAAACCCCTAATCCTTAACCCCCCAATCGTCTTCGCTTTTCTATGTGTAGGTTGTAGGTACGTGGCTGAAATTGAAGATCTGGAATCCTTGTGCAGAGACGAACAGATCCCCCTTCGTTTTGCGGATTTTTCGGAGGACCGTGTGCACTCTGGGCGCCATCATCCCGTCAACTTTTGCTCAAATTTGTAGGACAGCACCGTCTCGACATTTTACTAGTAATTCCAGGTCCGCAGCTTCATCCTATATCCCTATCTCTATTTATAAGCGAATCTTTCTCACTTTTCATGCATTCCTAGCTTAATTCTTCTATCTACATTCTTTACAAAAGAGGGTAGCCTTGCTATCTTAACCCTTGAAACTCATTTAAAATCCGATCTTGCATTGTGTGGGATTGGATCTTGTGGGTTTCAACCCCTCTTTTGAATGTAAAGTCTCCCCTAAGTGAAAACTGACAATCCTAATTGACCTCCCCTTTCCCCTTTGGAGTGGTGGGGGGAACACTTAGGGTTCGCTCGTGATTTTCCACTTTACAGGTATATCAAAGAATAATGCATGAATTTCAATTTTTCATCTTTATTTTTAGCCCTCATCAGTCCCTCATGAATCTTCTCATGAATAACACTTGCAAAATCATACAATTCATTTATTGAGGGGTGTTGAATTTTAGTGGCCATCATCATAAAATCAATGGGCAATTTGGTGAGCCCACAGTCAACTCCAAGGACCTACCCTAGTGCATAGTAAGTTTTAACAAAGTAAGGCTTGAAGTAGTCAAGCTTGTAAGGCTCCCTCTTGGATGGCAGGACATAATTTCATGAATCCTTGTAGATTTACTCATGAAATGAGGAACAAAATCCTTCCTGTACCTATCCCTCTTATTTTCATAGTCCCTCTTCAAATTTTCCTTATTTATGCTTGTGAGGGCAGATTTATCAAGCTCAAAACATTGAGTGATGGCCCCGAGAGAGATGTCTAGTAGGGCATAACCCTCTGTAGTCCTAACAGTCTGACTTGGAGAATCATATGCCTTTTCCATCTCCCTTATGAGCATAGGCTCCACAAAAACATTGGGTACTACCAATTTGCCAAGATTTAGTGACCAGGGACTGCATACTAGGATGGTTAGGTCTTTATTGCCATAAAATGAATGGAAATATCCCAACCCCTTTCCTTGGTGAAAGAATCCCTACACCCTACCTCTTTGTCATTAAAAATAACCCTCAAATGATCCTGCATTGTGGATCCCTCAAATAATTCCAGGAGGTCTTGGCACAGGCTCCCGATTTATCTAGTTGGCCTCCGTGCAATTTCTTCCAATATTTGTTCAACTTCATGTTGCAACTCTTCAGGGGTCATGGCAGGAGCAAGAGGAGTGGTAGGTTACGTTGGTGGCTACTCTACCTGAGCTGATGACGCCTCTTTAGATGGCTTCCTAGAATTCTTTCCAGGCTTGGGGGTATGGTTTGAGCAACCTCTACAACTGGCTCCTAAGGGTTTTCCCCTTATGGGGTTTTCTTTTGAGGAGTTGGGGATTTCTCAGCATATGGGTTAACTGGAGCAGGGGTATCATGTGCAGGGGATGGGGTTTCAATAGAGGTTGCTTTGGCTAAAGCCTTATTGGTGCTCTTCCTCCTCTTTGAGGTGGGTTTCCTTGTTTTGGGAGAGGGCTCATCTGAAGATTTTCTATCAGAAACGACAATGATGGTATTCTAGATTATTTTTCTCTCTCTTTGTGGCATTTTCCTTTGGAGGGGAGCTAGCTTCGGCCTCCTCAAATGCTTGTGGGATAGTTCTAGGGCTTTGTTGCATAGAAGGGGCACTTGCAATTTCTTGCATGGGGGTAACCATATCTATAGGCTTAACCTCAGTGATAGGAATTGATGAGCTTGCCACAGTTGTGCGGGTTTTCTTGGCAGCAGGGATAGTAGATTTCTCAACAAGGGTTGCCATCTTAACAGTTGGGACGGAGAAAATATTTGGAAAGAAAAAACAAGAGTAAAACCTACCAACCTCTAGGGTACACACCAGAATATTACTGCAATAGTATGATAATGCGCACAAGCAGGAAAATATCACTTACTGGTTTTCTCTTCAACTGAAAGTGCTAGAGGGGGCACTGGAATGCTAGAATTTGCTTTTCTTCTAGTGCTTTATGACACTTTGAATTATCTCTAGATGCAAGGTAAGAAATAATGCCACTGAATTCTCATTTTATTATGACGTCATTAATTCATTTGTGTTGGATAGAGGTAGTTGTTGCTGCCAATTTTGAATTTCATCCATTGATCTAGCAATAGATGATCAAGATCACTCATCAACCTTCCCTGAATAATAGCATGGAATCTTCTTAAATTCCCTTATGTCAATTTAGAAATTCATACTATCTAGAGCTTCCTCAGTCATCTTAGCTTTCTCTACAGGATAAGCTTCTATTATAATTTTCCCTTGTTTCACTTAGCTCATGGTCATTCACCCTTTCTTTTATCTTTGAGGGATAATCTTTTATGTGCTTATTTTGGAGATCTTATCCCGCATTACTCCTAGCCCTTCCTTTGGCCTTTCACTTGGAAGCCCTTTTCTTTGTGTTTTTATCCTCTGTGGGATAAGCCTTTTGAATGTCTTTTCTTATCCTGAAGCATTTCTCTTATCCCCACGAGAATGCGCGGGATAAGGATTTCTCTTATTTCCTATTTATAATTCTTATCCCATGGCCATCATTCAACAAGTGGAAAACATCACGGGTTAAGATTTCCTTTAAGATCTTTCAACATCCTTATCCTGCAGTGCTCCTTTGAGTTTCACTATTGTTTTGGATCTTTGTTGCCCTGTAGGATAAGCCCTTTTACCTTTTACTTAGGTATTTTCTTATCTCAGGACTCTTTTCTTATCCTGTGGGGATGCACGAGATAAGAAAAGAATTGCATCCTTCTTTGTTGATTTATCTCGTGTTTCCTTGTAATGCTATTCTAGTGGCTTAGAAATCTTATGGGATAAGACTCCCTTTGTGTTTAATTAAGTGAGCCCTTATCCCGTAGGCCTTTTATAGCATTCTAGGTTCATTGTGGGATAAGCCTTTACCACTTGTTTCCTTCAATTGTTCCTTATCCCACATTTCTCTTTTCTTGCCCTGTAGTTGTCACAGGATAAGGATTCCTTTACAATTATTTCTTTCTTCTTATCCCACAGTGCTAGACCATTGATGCAAATGTGTCTCAGGATAAGATGCACTCTTTAGAAATTACCATTTCCTTATCTCAAGAGTTTAAGATTCTCATTGAAACCACTTGCGGGATAAGGGACAAAGGGTTCTTCCTTTTGAAATCTTATCCTATAGGACTGAATCACTTGGGGCTGACACTTAAGTGATTATTTAGAACACGTGGATAATTTTATGGGTTAAGTGATTGTGCGCGATGCCTTCTTAGGAAATAAATGACTTAAAAACTAGGGTTTTTAGCAATATTTAGGAATATCTTGCATATTAAAATAACCTTTACAAATGATAATTCCTAACTCACTGGGATGGTAATCAGATGACAAAGGACCCTTTCAATTATTACTAAAGACACAGACACCTGCTATCATAAGTCAACAACGAGAAATAACATAGCCCGAGAGAATTACAAGGAGAACCTAAGACAAAGATAAAACCCTTATGAACCCCAAAACCCTAACCCTTCAGAGACAGGCAATGCATAATACAAAATTTTGCCATATCCAATAGTGGCTCTAGCATGGGGACACTTGACCCTTCTAGTCAAAGCGAGGAACCAAATCTCTAGGAGAGCAGACCAATAAAAGAAAACACCAAAAAACCCACAAAACCTAATCTAAACTATATACAAACCTAAACCTACTGTGCATGGAGAGAAAAGATTAAGAAAAGAATTGTTTGAGGAATTGTCCATGCATAGGTAGTTCTTGCATTTCACCATTTAGGTTTGTGAGGAAATATGAATCCTCACCATGTCTTTCTGCAATATCAAAGGTCCAAGCCATAGGGCTTCAAAATTTCCATGCTTATCCTTATCTTGAGCTCTGGCATTCTAGAGCAACACCAATTCATTGATCTCAAATTTTCTTTCTGATGCCTTTTTGTCAAACAGGTACTTGCTCCTTTGTTGTATCTTAAGGTTTCTCTTATGGGCATCATCTCTGGCTTCATCCAATTCTGCAAGTTGCTCCATCCTTTCTCTAAGTGGATCTGACATTTCTAGGTCATTCTCATGAATGAACTTATACATAGGCATCATGTTATTCACTGGCATTCTTTCTTTAGATCCATATACTACTTCAAAAGGAGATGTTCCTATGGCCTTCTTAACAGTGATTCTATCTACCCATAACATTATTTTTAACTTGGAGTCCCAAGCCTTTTTGTTCTTCTCAAGAGTTCTTTTAATGATCTTCATTATACTCTTGTTACTGGACTCAGCTTGTCCATTTCCCTATAGGTGGTATAGGGATGCATATGATATACTTATCCCATATGATTTACAAAGCTCTATGAATTCTTCATATCTGAAGCACATGGCATTGTCCATGATGAGCCTTACTGGTACTCCAAACCTAGTCACAATATTGCTTGTCAAGAAATCAATGACTACCTTGCTGGTTGCTTGTCTTGTGGGAAAAACTTCCACCAATTTAGTGAAATATTTTATGGCAACTAGTATCCACTTGTGTCCACCACTGGATCTTTCTATGATTTCTCCAATAAATTCAATGCCCCATTGATGAAAGGGGGCTTCTACTTGCATTGGTCTGAGGGGTAATGCACCTTCATATTTTAACTTTCCTGCAAACTTCTGACAAGGTTCACACTTCCTAACATAAGCATGTGCATCTTTAAATAAAGAGGGCCAGAAATATCCCACCCTTAAAACCTTGTGAGACATAGTGCTTGTTGTGAAGTGCCCTCCACATACCCCATCATCCATTTCTTCCAAAACAACCTGAGCTTGCTCCTTGTCTAGACAAAATAATAAAAAATAGTGCTTATCCCTATAATACAAATCTCCAACTTTGAACACATACATCTTTGATTGCAATTTTAAGGTCCTTTTTTGGCCTTTTGTGAAGCCTTTTGGGTATATAGAGTCTATGAGGAAAGGAATAATGTTAGCATACCATGGAATTCTTTGCAAGCTGCAAGTGATACCCTTAGAGTTGGACAAAGTATTTATCTGGGCAGCCTCTAGGTTTTCTTCAACCATAAGTTTGGCTAAGCCCATGCCTCTAACCAGTTTGGTTATCAGTATACCAATCTTAAACTCCTTGATCTTGTTGATCCATCTGCATCTTCTTCCTATTGTCTCTGACTCAACAAAAATGTCTTTTACTGTTGCGTTAGGCACATAAGCAACAACATGTGCACCTACAAGATAAGGCCTAAAGAATTTTATAGCCTTGACTAGAGCATATGCTTTCTTTTCCATAATGTCATATTTGAGTTTTTCTACTTGGAGGGATTTTCTATAAAAATATATGAGGTGTTCAAACCCCTCGTCATTTTTCTGTAGCATAACAATAGCTATAGTGTGAAATGAAGTTGATAGGGTTTATCTAGCTTTCTCACACTTCACCTAGTTGGTGTTGCTCAAGTCCACCAACCTCACCAGGTCTAGCTATGCTTCAAGACCTCTAAGTCCTTCCAATATCTACTAGGACTTTCTCCTTACCAATATCAAGGTGTTTGACTAAGAACCCTACCGTTTCAATGTGTTTCCCATATGCTCAATCTTGTTATCATGACAACAACTTGTCAATTTCTCACTTTTCACCCCCATGTTGTTGTGAATCATTGCAGAGGTGTGGAGGTGGCATTTACCATGGAATGAATTCAATTTTATCGATTTGTGGTTTTGAATTCACTATCTTCCTTACCGATTTCATGAACTTGCCTAGAAATAGGGCTACAAGGATGAGCCCCAATTAGGCCTCCTAAATCCAGTTTTTGAGGGTTTTTGGTTTTACGGTCCAAAAGACCTTCCAAAGAGTGTTACTTTTCTTCAATTACTCACCTATCCCCAAGATATTTTGGTGGTTTTGGCTTCCCAACTTTTTGTACAGTACCCTAACCCAAAAATGAGGGTTTGGTAGGGTTTCTAGGCCTTTAACCGGCAATGACTGTTCAATCTTGTGGAATGGGCATCTAAAGGTCTTGACAAGGATTATCTTTGTTGTTGAAACTTTTTATGCACCTCATGAACCTCTCCAAATGATTTTTCTAAGGTTTTGTGTTCACCTCTGCACTATGCATTCAATTTTCACCCTGTCTTCTCTAGTCGGGTTGCTCCTCGACTTGCCTAGAACAAGGTGGTAACCATGATGAACTCCACTTCCAGAACTCCTCCCTACATATTTACACTATGCATAGGGTTTCCTTCCATGTCCCAACAGGTCATGATGGTAGAATGGAGGGATTTTATGGGGGAACCATTTTACAAGAATTTGCTATTTACAAGCCAAAACTGGTTGTTTGGAAACAAAACAATGAAATTACTAACACACCCTATCTACAAAGCATGAAATTAACCAAATAGAACTGGAACACACCAAAGAACTACAATCGAAAACTGGATCAATGGATTCAATCCATTAGTATTCACATTTTATGCAAAATAAGATAAAAATAGTGATAACAGTCTGAAAATGAGTAGTTTCAGATTGTCAATCATACAAAATCAAACTTCCAACCTTGGTAACCATGCAAGAGGAGGTTTAAATAGTCTTCTCCAAGTGTGGAGACACCCTAGGGAATTGTTCTATCCCTAACTCCACCACTAAGCTCTTTAGGACCAAAGTTGTCATTACAACTTTCCACATTTTGTATTTCCAACCTAAGCAACCTATTTCAAGTCATTACTCATGAAATTTTAAACATTCCTAAGAATATTCTAAACCTTTGCAATGCTCATACCAAGTCATGCCTCTTTTCACCATCAAGAAGGCCATTTCAACTACTCAAACTATTACCTATTCACAAAGTGCAGACCTAAGAAGAAAACCAACTCAACTAGGCCTACATTTGACTCAAATCAAACATCACACACACACCTTGGACCCTCCTAGAGTCCTTATTAGAAACCTAACTTGGCTAAGGTCAGTACAAGCCAAAATTGTGGAAGGACTATGAGTCTAAGTCCTAGGTGCTCCTGCACCATTCTCCCAAAGAAAATAAAACTAAGTCACCTCTTTCGGGATCAGATTTTGATCAATGAATAACTTCTTAAACTCTGTCTCCAGCACCCATATAGCCTCAGCGTCATCCATACCCTGCCACTTGATGAGGTGCTCCCAATAGATTTGGTGTCTTGTCTTCTTAACGATCCTTGAACTCAATACCTTTTCAACCTATGGACTTGGTTTTTCTGGTACTTGAAGGTCATTTACATCATCTGATACCTCTGAGTGACTTAATCTAAACCTTGAATTGGCCCTTTGTAAGCAACTAAGTCTGCTATATTGAAAACCGGTGACAGTCCTATTTCACTAGGTAGGTCCACCTTGTATGCATTTTCCCCATACTTGGCTAGGATGGCACATGGACCCAACCTTCTCATCTGCAACTTATTAGGCACTCCTTGTTGTAGCCTTTCTTTGTTTAGATGCACCATGACAAGATCACCTACTTGGAATTGTAGGTCTTCCTTCTCTCATCTACCTTTTGCTTGATCTTACTTGTGTTCTCCATCAATTATTGCTTGACTGATTCATGTACTTCCTTCATTTAATGAGAAAAATCTTTAGCATATCCACTCCTTGTTGTTGCATTACCTAAGTCCCTTAGCTCCAATATACCCCTTGGGTGAAGACCATAGACCACTTCAAAAGGACTCTTGCCAATGGTTCTATTTATTGTGTCATTGTAAGCATATTTAGCTTGTGATAACACTTGATCCCATATCTGACCATACTCCTTGGTAAGGCACCTTAATAAGTTTCCTAAGCTCCTATTAACCACTTTGGTCTACCCATCTGTTTGTTGATGGTAGGTTGATCCAAAAGATAGGCTGGTGCCAAGCTTTTGCCAAAGTGTCTTCCAAAAATGACTCATGAACTTTGAGTCCCTTTCTGAAACAATGATCATGGGTAAACCATGTATCCTTATCACTTCCTTGAAGAACAAATGACCTATATGACATGCATCATGAGTAGTCTTGCAAGTTACAAAGTGGGCCATCTTACTAAACCTGTCCACTATGACATAAATGTTGTCAAATCCCTGCTTTGTCCTTGGTAAACCTACTACAAAATTCATACTAATGCACTCCCAAGGTCTATTTGGTATGGGAAGAGGTTGGTATAAACCGGCATTTGAAGAAGTGCCCTTGGCCTTTTGACAAACAATGCAAGTTTCCACATACTTCTTACCATCTTGATTCATCCTAGGCCAATAGTAATACCTCTGAACCAACTCTTGAGTCTTTTTGACTCCAAAATGACCACTAAGACTGTCATTATGCGTCTCTTGTATGATATTTTCTCTCATTGACCCTCTAGGCACACAAAGTTGTCCTCCTTTAAACAATAACCCATCTTGAAAGGTAAAATCTGAATACTCACTATGAAAATGATTTTTATTCTCTTTGCATACCTTTTAGGCATTTGAGAATTCTTCATCATCCAAGTATAGGTCTCTAAAACTATCAACACCTATGCTCCTTAACTGAATTTCTTGGACTGTCAAATTTCTTTTGCTCAATGCATCAGTAACCCAGTTTAATTGACCTTTTTTGTGCTTGATTGTGAATGTGTAGGCTTGCATATACTCTACCCACTTCATGTGTTTGTGACTGAGTTTAGAAATCTTAAAGCTTGATTGTCGATGTAGACTACAAATTCCTTAGGAAGGAGATAGTGTCCCACTTTCTTAAAGCTTGCACTAAAGCATATAATTCCAAGTCATATGAGGAGTACTTCCTCTTTGCATCACTTAGCTTCTCACTATGGAAAGCTACTGGTCTTTCTTCTTGGCTTAGGACATCACCTACTACAACATTGCTTGCATCACATTCCACTGTGAAGAGCTTCTCAAAACCAGGCAACACCAATACTGGTTGAGTGGATATCTTTTCTTTCAAGGTTTCAAAACCTCTATTTGCTTGTTCATTCCCATGAAACTTTTCCTTCATTCCACCTCTAATAGTGTCCATCATTGGTGCACATATAGCACTAAATTGCCTAATGAACTTCCTGTAATAATGTGCTAGTCCATGGAAGCTTCTCACCTTTGTTGCTGACTTAGGAGTAGGCTAATTCACTATGGCTTCAACCTTGCTAGGATCCATCTTGAGGTTTCCTTGTGACAACACAAACACAAGGTAAACCAGCTCCTACTTAAGAAATTCACACTTGTCCAAGTTCATGGTTAGCTTCTCTTCATACAATCTTTGTAGCACAGTTTGCAAATGATTAACATGATCTGCCCTATACTTACGGAAAATGAGAATATCATCTAAATATACCACCACAAATTTACCTATAAAGTCCTTCATCACCTCATTCATGAGTCTCATGAAGGTTCTTGGAGCATTAGATAAGCCAAATGGCATTACAAGAAATTCATAAAGACCTTCTATTGTCTTGAATGCTATTTTCCATTCATCACCCTCCTTAATCCTTATTTTGTGGTATCCACTTTTAAGGTCAATCTTGGTAAAGTATTTGGCTTCCCCTAAACAATCCATTAGGTCTTCTATTCTAGGAATTGGAAACCTATATCTAATGGTGATCCTATTTATAGCCCTAGAGTTAGTGCACAATCTCTAAGTACCACTTTTCTTTGGGGCTAAAATGGTAGGTACAACACAAGGGCTAATGATTTTCCTAATTAGGCCTTGGTCTAAAAGCTCTTGGATTTGTTTAGAAATATCAACATTTTGTTGGGGAGTCATCTTGCAAGATGCCTTGTTAGGTAAGGATGCTTCGGGTATAAATTCTATTTGATGGCTTATGGCTCTTTTAGGAGGTAAGGTGGTTGGTTGTCCATCACTCACTATTCCTTTGAACTTTTTCAATAGGTCTTGAACCTCTATTGGCAAATCTGGCTGCTTTTTCTTGTCTTCCTCTTTAGGCTTCATTACTAATGCAAACCCTATACCTTCACCTTCCTCAAGTGTCTTCAAGAACTATTTTTCACTCACCAAAAGGACATTAGAACCTACTGCTCTTTTTTCACCTTCCTCAAGGATAGATTAGATCTTGAATGTGACTCCATCTTTCTTGAATGAATATGCATTCTTGGCTCCATCATGAATAGCTTGTCTATCAAATTACCATGGTCTTCCCAATAGAAGATGGCATGCATCCATGGGTAGGACATCACATAACACTTTGTCCTTATACCTCCCAATGGTGAAATCCACTCATGCTTGTTCATTGACTAGGACATGTTGGCCTTTGTTCAACCAAGTGACTCTATATGCGTTTTTGTGAGGTATCCTTTGTAATTTAAGCTTACTCACTGCCTCTTTTGACAAAATTTTGTCTATTGACCCTGAATCAATGATCACTTTGCAAACTTTGTCCATAATCTTGCATTTGATCCTAAATAATGACCTCCTTTGGCTAGGCTCTTCTCTGATGGGTTCTTTTATCAAAGTTCTTCTTATCATCAAGTTGTCACCTACCTCTAATTCTAAGGCAACCTATGAAGTCTTTCTTCTTGAAGTCTCTTCTTGAAGGTAGTTCACTCTCCTTTCACTACTCTATGATGATGACCCCTTCTCTAGACACCTATATGTTGGATGACCAAGTTGATTGCAATGGTAACACTTCATTGAGGCAAAATATGAGGAACCTCTACCTTGTCCACTAGACCTTCCTCTAAAACTACTGTTTGACCCCCTTCCTCTATTGAATCCTCCTTTACTAGTGCCACTTTCTTGTTGCTCATTGAGTTTAGACTCACCTTGTGTTCTTTGCTCTGATTTTCTTCCTCCAAAGCCTCCCCTATGGCCTCTATTTTCTTTTCCATTACCCCTGCCCCTATTACTACTTGAATCATGTTTTCTTTTCAGTTTTTCTTCCACTCTAAGGGAAAGTTGATAGCTTTGATGAATTGTCTTTGGGATCATTAGATTTATTTCCTCTTGGATGTTCCATCATAGTCCATTTAAGTACCTAGCAACTTTAAGGCTTTCTTCTTCCACCACATGAGATCTAAGGCTAAGTTTGTGAAACTCCTCCATATAACCACTTACATCAAGGTCTTTTTTTCTTAGGTTTTGTATTTTCCTATGAATCCACACTTCATAGTCATCAAGGAGACAGACTTCTTTGATTTTGACTAACATCCCTTTCCAAGAAGAGATGGGAGGTTTACCTACTTTCTTCCTCTCATCCTGCACAAATTTCCATCATGTGAGAGCAGCTCCTCTCATCCTAGACTTGGCCACTTTAACTCTTTGAGCTTCAATTATGCCTTCACACTCAAAATGGTTCTCCATGCCCTCTATCCATTCAAGAACTACTTCTGCTTCCATCTTACGAGTGAACAATGACAATATTTCTAGTGATTTACCACTTAAGGCTTTCAATGCCTTTAGGAAAGGTTCTTGTTCTAAGACAGGATCAGGTTTAGGTACTTTTTCTACTTCTAATACCTCTTTACCCTTCCCTTCTACTCCTTCAACCTTTACCAACACTTCATCTGCCTTGGTTTCAACCTCACCAAGCTTACTTTCCAATTCAATCAACTTTTCCTTCAGGAGTCTATTATATTCCTCCTGATGATCCACTTTCTTTGCCAACTCTACATTGGTCACCATGGTGTTATCTCCTACAGATTCCACTGAGGACATCTACTCACCTAGCCCAAATCTTATAGGCTCTGATACCAATTTGATAGCGTTTACCTAGCTTGCTCACACTTCACCTAGTTGGTGTTGCTCAATTCCACCAACCTCACTAGGTCTAGCTATGCTTCAAGACCTCTAAGTCCTTCCAATCTTTGCTAGGACTTTCTCCTTACCAATCTCAAGGTGTTTGCAACAAGTGTTTGACTAAGAACCCTACCATTTCAATGTGTTTCCCATATGCTCAATCTTGTTATCATGACAACAACTTGTCAATTTCTCACTTTTCACCCCCATTCCATTGTGAGTCATTGCAGAGGTATGGAGATGGAATTTACAATGGAATGAATTCAATTTGGTCTATTTGTGGTTTTTCATTCACTATCTTCCTTACCGATTTCATGAACTTGCCTAGAAATAGGGCTACAAGGATGAGCCCCAATTAGGCCTCCTAAATCCATTTTTTGAGGGTTTTTGGTTTTACGGTCCAAAAGACCTTGAAAAGAGTGTTACTTTTCTTCAATCACTCACCTATCCCCAAGATATTTTGGTGGTTTTGGCTTCCCAACTTTTCGTACAATACCCTAACCCAAAAATGAGGGTTTGGTAGGGTTTCTAGGCCTTTAACCGGTAGTGACTGTTTAATCTTGTGGAATGGGCATCTAAAGGTCTTGAAAAGGATTCTCCTTGTTTTTGAAACTCTGTATGGATCTCATTAACCTCTCCAATGATTTTTCTAAGGTTTTGTGTTCACCTCTGCACTATGCATTCAATTTTCACCATGTCTTCCCTAGTCAGGTTGCTCCTGGACTCACCTAGAACAAGATGGTAACCATGATGAAATCCACTTCCAAAACTCCCCTCTGCATATTTACACTGTATATAGGGTTTCCTTCCATGTCCCAATAGGTCGTGATGGAAGCATGGAGAGATTTTATGGGGCAACCATTTTACAAGAATTTGCTATTTACAAGCCAAAACTGGCTGTTTGGAAACAAAACAATTAAAGTACTAACAAATTCTATCTACAAAAAATTAAATGAACCAAATAGAACTGGAACACACCAAATAAATACAATCCAAAACTAGATCAATGGATTCAATCCATTAGTGTTCACATTTTATGCAAAATAAGACAAAAATAGTGATAACAGTCCAAAAATGAGTAGTTTCATATTGTCAATCATACAAAATCAAACTTCCAACCTTGGTAACCATGCAATAGGAGGTTTAAATAGTCTTCCCCACATGTGGAGGAACCCTAGGGCATTGTGCTATCCCTAACTCCACCGCTAAGCTCTTTAGGACCAAAGTTGTCATGACAACTTTTACAACTTTCCACATTTTGTATTTCCAACCTAAGCAACCTATTTCAAGTAATTAATCATGACTTTTTAAACATTCCTAAGACTATTCTTAACCTCTCCAATTCTCATACCAATTCTTGACTCTTTTGACCATCAAGAAGGCCATTTCAACTACTCAACTACTACCTATTCACAAAGTGCAAACCTAGGAAGAAAACCAACTCAACTAGGCCTACATTTGACTCAAATAAAACATCACACACACACCTTGTACCCTCCTAGAGTCCTTATTAGAAACCTGACTTGGATAAGGTTAGTACAAGCCAAAATTGTGGAAGGACTATGAGCCTAATTCCTAGGTGCTCCTGCACCAGAAGCAAAGAAAAAAACTTGGAAAGGCTTGCTAAAGTCTGGTGTCTTTAAAATAGGAGATTCCTTGATGACTCTTTTGATAGCCACAAAAGCTTCTAAAGATTCATTTGTCTAGTCAATAACTACTCCCTTTTTCAACATTCTAGAGATAGGTTTCACTTTCTCGTTAAAGTTTGAAATAAACCTTTGGACAAATTTTATTTGCCCAAAGAAGGATTGAATGGCCTTCACTATTTTAGGAGTGGGTATTTTATCAATAGAAGCCACCCTTTCAGGATAAATCCTAACTCCATCTTTAGATACAATATTTCCTAGCAATTTACATTCGATTACAACAAAATGATACTTTTTGGGAATCAGAGAGATCCCGTATTCTAGTGCTCTAGTGAATACCTTTTTCTAGATGCAGACAATGATCTTCTTCTTCCTTAGAGAATGTTGTTAAATCATACTGATAAACAACCATAATAATGTCTATCAGATCTTAAAAAGCTACATACATAGCCCTCTAAAAAGTTGCTCCAGCATTAGTGATTCCAAAAGGCATCCTGACATAAACATAGGTCCCCCATGGGGTAGTGAAGGCAGTCTTATATTGTTTAGATTCCTTGACCTTCACCTAGTTGTAACCAGAGAATCCATCCATCATGGATAATAACTCACAACTTGTGACCTTCTACAACATAGCTTCCATGTTAGGTAAAGAATAATTATCCTTTAGTGATGACACATTCAAATTTCTAAAATCTACACACAATCTGATGTCACCATTTTTCTTCTTGACAAGAACAAGATTTGAAACCCATGATGAATGCCTGATGGGTTTGATAATACTACCATCTCTAAGCTTCATTAATTCTTCCTACATCTTGGGTCTAACTACCGGTTTGATAGGCCTTTACTTTTTCCTAAAAGGCTTAGTTGCAAGATCCAAAGGAATCTCATGCTAAAACAAGTATTCTCTATAAGACTTTAGGTCATCATATGACCATGAAAAGACATGCTTGTATTTTTTGAGCAGAAAAATAAGCATAGCCCTGACATTTGGGCTAATTTTCTTTCCAATGTAAACCTTCATGGGGGAGGCTTTAGTCCCTAAATTAATCTCTTCCAAATCTTCTTTATTCACAGGGGACTTCTTCATTGTGTGACTATCCTAATTGTCAAATACTCTCTCTAAAGAAACTAATCCTTTTGGGATTTTATTTGTCTTGAACTGCACTATATCATTCCCAAAGGCAATATTCTTTACATCTATGATGTCCACAAAAACATTGAAATCAATTTCTTGACTATCATACTCATCTATACAATGCAAAAAATTTAGCAAGTCATCAACATCATTAAAGACTTGCCAGTTACAAATATTGTCAAGTATGGCAGACCTGGTCTTAATCTCCACTTTTGAAATTCCAGCCAAAGTATTATCATCACTTTTCAAGGCAACATTTGCTAGGAAATCTACCATGATGTTTTTTGACCTTACTATCCATTTGATATTGAAGGCATCACATAATTCAAGTGAATCCCAAACAGATGATTTGTATTGCTTTAGCCTGTCATTCTTTGAAGAGTATACTAATCTAACTTGTGATACAATCAATTCTGAATCACCCCATACTAATAATTTCTTCATTCCATGTTTAGTGGCAAGATTTAGACCTAACAACAATGCCTCATACTCTATCATATTGTTTTTACATTCAAAAAGTAACTAAAAGGAATATTTGAAAGTTTTTACACCAGGGGCAATGAAAACAACACCAACACTCGAGCCTTCTCTGCAACAGGCTCCATCAAAATACATATGCCACAAATCATCCTGGATATTCTATCTTTCACTCTCTATAGGGTCTGGATTTTGTGAGGGTGACTTAGCGGGTTCAACCTTGAAATTTTCCATATCAATGCCACAAAAAATTATCATATGGTCCAGGTCAAACTGCTCAATAGTATCATCAGATCTGGGTTCTCTTTCTAACCTAACATCTTGAACATTTACAAGGATAGTTGCATATGATAAGTCTACTTGAACATTTCACCCAACCACTACTATCCATTGCCTTGATAAAAGCATACCATAATTCAGAGGGACATCTACAACTGTGACATCTTCTTTGTAAACAACCTCTAGGATATTTTCTATCTTGATTTCTAAGTTTTTTAGGATACCTATCACAGGTATAGATCTATTATCCATAGCATAACATTTCCCATAGTTTCTATCAACCTTTAATCCAAGCTCTTTCATGATCCCCACAGGTATGATATTAATAGCAGACCCAGAGTCAATCATGCAATTTTTTACATGTTTATCATTGATTAACATGATTATATAGAAGGGATCTACTTGGGAAGGGGCCTTGGTGATAGTATTCCCTAGATCGGCCTCAGGTGCTTGCATGGTCTCAAAATGCTTCCTTTGTGTGCTTAAATTTTTATTTTCTAAAACATCATTGTTATGCACAACACCTTGGGACTTAATGGGAACTCCATTTATTAAAGCCAGAGCATTATCTTTATGTTCTAAGATTTTCATCATTTCTAACAAAGGGACAAAAAGCTTAATTTGAGATAATGTTTGCATCATATCAAAAGAAGGTGCTATAAAAGTACTTGGATTAGCATCCTTTTGAATTATTTTTTTGGGTTTCTTCTCCTTTTTAGCCACTTTTTCTTTTGAGGGGATCTGATCTGCAACCTTCTTCTCAGCCTTCTTTAAATTAGTGCTTCCCTTTGGCACATATTTCTAAGTAAGGATAGGTTTTTTAGTTTTTCCCTTTTCCCCAATGACTGGTGGAGGAGTCTGTTGTTTAGCCTCTGGCTTCTTATCTTTGATGAACACTCCACATGGTCTTCCCTAATTAGGCAGAGCACCCCTTGGTCTCAAATTGTATCCACTCTTAATTTGGGTAACAACATCCACAATGATTCTCTTGATTTCTTCCTCGAAAGGTCTTCTTAAACTAATATTCCTTGATTGGTTATTGGAGGCATTTACCCTATAACCTTCCCTTTCTTCCTCATCAAAAAAAACCTCTTGATGGTGGGTGCCACTCCATTGCCTTTGAACATCCACATCTATCTCAGCTTCATTTTTCTTAGAGGTTAAATATTTAGATTCACTATCAACTCAGAAAGATAGCATATTCACCATGTAGTTTGAGAATCCATCCTCCCTATAGCTGGCATAAACATCCTCATCTTCCTCCATGGCCTCTGCCACTACACATTGGGCTTGTGTATGTTGCAATTTACACATATTGTACCATGGGCTATCCTCCACAAAGTGAAAACCTAGTATTTTCAATGGGTTTGGTGTATCTTTGTTTGTAGGCCTTTGATTTCCAACCACAGGCCTTCCATCTTTCCAGTTAGTGTTCGAGGGCATGTCATGTAATTTTGGTCAGTTGTGACTTTGAAAACTAGGTCTGTCATGAGACATACCTTTCTCATTTCTTTCCACTTTGTAACTTAGATCCTTTAGGGAACCCATAACCTTGTCCAACTTGTCCTCTTCCTTGGGAATCCTATTATGATGCCCTCTAGGATTTTGCAGGATCTTAGCATCATCTCTTTTTGATACTTTCCCTTAGGCCTTTCTATTATTCTCAATGCTTTGAGCCATTTTGAATGCAACAACCAGAGTTGGAGGGTTATTAGACCTCAACTCATATCCAATTTTAGGATCAAAAGAATCAAAGTAAAACACCAAGTTCATGTTGTCAGTTGGTTTCAGACTGAGAGGAATCTTATTCAAAATTTTAATGAATCTGTCATTGAAAAAGACAACATCTTCATTCTCATTTTTTCTGATACTCATCAACTCATGCAAAGAAAACTTGGGGTTTGAATGATCACCATACTGATCTCTGAACATTCTTTTGAAGTCTTGGAATGATCTAATTGACAGATCAGGCAAACTTTGTACCATTCCCTAGTATCATTAGTCAAATATTGCATGAACATCTTCATGAAGACATCTTCATTTTCAACTTCAAAATTATCTATCACATTTTGGAAATTTCTAAGATGATCTTCTCTTGAAATGACATTGTTCCTTGAAAACTTTGGCAATGCATCCCTTACCTCATTACTTACTGGATTTGGGAAACCCACAATCCCAGCAAAATCAATTTGTCTATATCTATCCAATTACATTTGTCTTCTGGAAAACTAATCTTGTATTTGTTGCTGATGGTTCTGTTGCAGGGGTCATTGTTGTTGTTGTTGTAGGGGTATCTGATGCTATTGCTGATATTACCCTGCCATTTGTTGGTGATACTACAGGAACTGTAAATATTGTTGATAAGTATTATTTACTCCAGCTGGGTTGCCACATTGATACACTGGTGGAGGTGGATAGTGTGGGACAAAAGGAGTTTGCAGAGGTGGTTGACCAAAGGTTGTCCCAACAAATTGTATTGATTCTGGGCTCCATGATATTGACCGGTACTTGCTTGAACAGTACTTCTACTTTGGATATTAACAGGGGGAGCACTTATGCTGTCAGAAACAGAGGATGAACTTGGCATTCTTGTTGTCCATGGATTAAACATTAGCATGGTACTAGTGGTAATACCAGTAACACTTGCTCGAGTACTAGCTTGAGGAGTAACTATTTCTCATGTGGATACAATACTTATAGTAGGGGCTTGAGTGGTGGTACTTGTAACAGTAGGGGCTAAAACCCTAGTGGTATTTATGCTAGAGGATAGAGGTGCATATATGATTAAAGGATGGCTAACTGTATTAGGTACACTTGGTGCTTGACCTAACATTTCTTGAAAAGGTGTTTGTGTAGATCGTTGAATGGCCAAATTTAACTTTTCTTGCGCTATCATATCCCTCTCACTTCTCACTTGGTCTAGCTATCTTTGCAACTCCTCTACTGATACTACAGGAATATTTCTTGAGGTGGAGCAGATATTGGAATTGGTGAACTGGGCTTGAAAAGGGGTCAGTGTTGAAGGAAAGCTCATAGAAATAAGGGTAGAATTAGTAAACTCTAGGCCAAAGTTTCCTTGAGCATCAACCAGTTGATCAACATACCTAGCCTCAAATTCTTTTTACAACCTAACCCTTTCAAAATCTACATAAATCTTCTCATAACCAGTTAGTTTTGAATAGGGTCATTATAATAGGGATCTTGTGGATTTTTATCCATGTTTGAGAAAGTATGACTAACAATAGGGTTCTCTCCTGGGAATTATTCTTCACTACTAGTATCCTCTACTTCGTACGCAGACTTATAAATATCACTATGACAACCTTCTGAAACACTCTTTCCTTTGAATTCAACTATCAACTGATCTCTTTTTTCTATTCTAACCACAAGAGTATCAAGGTTAGTACTAATTGATGCTTGAGAAAGGACAGTTTCAAGAATACCTTTATCTTTGACCACCTTGTGCTTGTTGTAGACTTGTTGCCCTTTCGACTTCCTTGATCTGCCTCCTTTTCTAAGCTAAGCTCGGTATTCGATGCATTTCTTTTTGCAATGCGCTCACTCTTTCATGTAGCAATATATGTAACCTTCTTACTGCTCACATGAACCTCTTCAAGCTATGAACTAGCTTCTTTCTTTTCATAGTCGCCACCCAAGATGGGAATATATGTTTCTTTAGTAACTCTGGACTCAGGACAAGGGATACTAGGAGAAAGATACTCTTTTGACACAACCTTGACTTTTCTTTGATTCTCCAATAGAGTCGCCAATTTGTTGGTTCCCAAATCAACAGATCCTAAATCCTAGAGAAATAGTCACTAACTCATAAATGGACTCAAGATTGGACTTGGCCAATGAACAAGATTCAATATGTAAGTTGCAATATTCTACTCTTCAGGCTTTGCAAAACCTAGGTGGGTTTACCTACTACATTGTTATCTATACATTGGCTTTATGTTAACAGGCAATGCACTATACAACAAATGCTTTCAATGAAAATATACCAAGGAAAAGCATAACATACCACAAATTCTGGCTTGAACCTTAGTTTCTTCACTTTTTCTTGCATTGAAAAATGACTCTAATCTACTTCTATTCCTAATACAGAAAGACTAAAAGATGAAAAAGGGTGAAATAAGAGTATGAATATGACCCACAAACTTCAAGAAAGTATGATCAATGCTTGTTCTAAGGGAAAAATAGAGTCCAATCATAGTCCTAGTGACAAACAAAGCAACACTATCAACATTTAAAGTTCAATACTAAATAGTTAAGATGCTTAAAGTGTTCGGATTGAGAATTGTACCCATAACCTCCCCACAATCTCTCAAGATTTATTGTAGTATTCAAGACATAATTTAATTCATTTAGCTTGAAATGAAGCCCATCAAAGAATACACATTCCCCATTGGAGAAGACAAATTGCATATGCCATTAACACAACAATTCATACAACACATCACAAAAGATATGAGTTGGAAAATGAATGTTCTCTTTTATGATTTTCAATATAAAACTGATGCATTCATGAAAATGCTACAATGAGTCACAAAACACTATCAAAAGACTATCTAGTGTTATATTAAAGTTTTCTCTAATGCATACATATCAATAAGTCTGGAATCTCGTCTTCTTGGCCTTGAATTATCTTTTATAACACAAGGGAGAAAAACAAACCTTAGGCCAAAGAAGACACATGTCAGAACCTAACTATATTACACAATTGACCTAATGCCTAAGTCCTTGATTTCTATGTACAATCTGCATTGAGTGATGGTGGCTAAAAATGCATCATCCTTGGAGCTTGGGTTGTGGATCTGCAGAAGATGTTCTCACATTTGTACCTCATATTTGCTCTCATCAAGATTAAAAATGCAATCTAGCATGTGGTGGCAGGTACCTTGGAGACTAGTCTTTGCTAGTTGAGTGTTCTAATCATTCTCCCAAAATAGACATCCCGCACAAAAATTTTAGGAGTAGCAAAATTGGAAAGACTGCGACTAGTCATCCTCTTCAAGCTACAATTCTTCCAAGGAGCGGTACCTTTTATGTAATGCCTCAATCTCATCATCTGCCCAAGAAAAACCCTTAAAGCTATGCAAATTATTCATAGCTTCCTTCATTTTGTGGGCAGGCACAAATGCAACTCCGAAGGCAAAGATATGATACATTTGTTCTGTTAGAATAACCAATGGACAACTAAGAGGGGGGGGGTGAATCAGTTGTCAATAGATTATATAAATCTATAGCTAGGAAATCGAAAATCATCACAACAAGTAGTATTAGTAATCTAGCTCAATCACGAAAGCTCAAATGCAATGATCAATCCTAAACACACTCAATAAAGACATGAAAACAAGACATCAATTCAAATGCAAACCATTGCAAACTTGAATGTCTCCTTCATGTGGCTCCATTGTCCTTCTTTCTCCTTCAAATAGCTTTGTTTGTGATTCTCACCTACTAGTGCATAAGCATGATGTGAAAGCAAGTAGACAAGATAGTAGCCCAAGAATACTCGAAGCGTGATTGATTCGACCAGGTAGGGATCTTGATTGAAGAAAATCATCCAATTTATAGACAAATTGGAGAAAAGATCAAATTAGCATGAAGAGATTCGAATGGAAATTGCAAATCAAGAATGTCAATTATGACAAATTATGACAAATTTGCACTTTCTATGCAAGATTAATTGATTGATAATTATGACAAATTTCTATGTCAAAATTGATTGATTGTCAATTATGACAAATTATGACAAATTTGCTATGTCATTCCCATGAAATTAGGAGAAATAGGAGAAATTAGAAAATTAGATGAATTAGACATTAGGAAATTCGAAAATTGAAATTGATGAAAATTAGGAAATTAGGAATTAGGAGAAATTAGGTAAATCAATTAATAATTTGTCATTTATTAATTAATTCACAAAAAGAGGAATAATTAGTTAGCCAATTAAATAAACATTTAATTGTGACATGAAGACTTAGGATAAATAAATAATTTATTAATCCTAGAAGGGGAAATGACAAACAGGGTTAAATGAATAAAATCATGAAACCCTAAAAGATGAATTATAAATGCAAGGATGACAATTAGGTCCTGACAAAAGATAATTGACGTCGATTCGATTTGATCATGATTCTGACTTGATAATTGACCAATGCTAATAAGTGATTTGATTGATAAATGTGCCAATTGACGAGGAATAGTGACAAATTGATCCAAATTGACATGATTGAGAAAGACGATGATCGATGACAAATCGATCGCAAAATGACATAATGACAACAATTGATGATAAAATAGATTGCAAAACGACAAGATTGGAAATGACCAAGATCGATGACAAATCGATCGCAAGATGACAAGATTGAAAATGACAACGATCGATGAGAAATCGATCGCATGATGACAAGATTGATAAGAGGATAAAACCCTAATTAGGATTGACGATGTCCAAAATGATGACAAATGAATATGCACATTGATGCGACAGGATAAGATCGATCAAGATCATGACAAATATTGTTATTGACAAGACCAAATTCGAAAGCGAGAAAAATGAGGAATGCAGAAGAAGGACTCGATGCTCGCAAATGATAAAGGCCAAGTGCGAATCATAGGAGAAATGTTAATGCAACGCAAAAACACTAAAATAAGGCAATGCGCAAATATTAAAGTATGATTCCACAAGCATTGACCATTTTTAGGTGTCTACATTTTACCCCTCTTTGAGACAATGCGATTTTAAGCGTTGTTTCAAAGAACAATAATGAAAATGCCCCAGACACTAACAATGACATATGAAAATTCCCCAGACAATTACAATGACATATGCATGCCCCCTCAAGGAATTGGCTGGAAACATGCAGAAAAGAGGCCAATTGATTGATAAAAATGAAAGGATCGAACGAACTGACAATCGGAGATCGGATACACAAAGGACAAGCAATTGATGGTACAAAAGACCATGACTAGCATGAGATGGAGAGAGGGCACATCCATCTATGCATTGACAAAGATCTATAAATGAGACAAAGAGAGTGAAAATTGCTCATTTGCACTAGCCAAAGAGGAGAATTTGTTGCTTTGGAAAAGGACACTTGTAGAGAGATGGTGAACATTCCAATGGTAGATCACCTCAGAGAATGTGTACGCACTTACAGACGACTGGACGACATAGGAGCAGTGGTATGTATCTCAAAAACCCATATTGTCAATTTCATGAATTTGACATGCTTGCGGGACATTGCGGGGCCCACAGGGAATGCAGAAACTGACTTCTGCGCTTGTGTAGGGTGAATTCTACGCTTGTGTAGGGTCTTCTGTGCTTGTGTAGGGGACAAAGGCACAGGACTTATCACACGGGCACAGTTGTGCATTGTGAACCCTAATTTAGTCAAAAATGGCATACGAATGAGCCGAAAAAAGGGGGGATAAGGGTAGGATAGGTCAAAAGAGATTAGAAACACCCTGATTTGTGGATGAAATGAGGAAATGCAACCCATAGGAGAAAACCCTAAAACTGACAAAATATGCCCCAATTGTGATGCAGAGTCGATAGTATCCATTGATCATGGAGGCCATATCTTGATTGCCCTGGATGGTCAGATGATAGTGATGAGCTATCATATTGTAGACAGGAGAGATACCTGATTGGGTGACCAGTGAATCGCTAGAGAGTGATTGAGATGTACCTACTAGAGAGAGTCAGATGATAGTTTGGAGAGAGACAGGATGTACCTAGAGGGACTGCACACTTTGCCCGGTCTCACAGAGAGACGAGTCAGTGGGGGAGGATGATTCAGCCACACATAGCATATGCTGACTTCACATAGCTACAATGGAGATAGTGGGATTGGAGATCAGATGTGGTCGACGCTAGGATGACAGAGGAGTATGAGAGATGGTTTACATGACGACGACGAGTGCCATTAATAGATCTTGATATTCCAGTACCGAGGAGACAGGAGGACTTCCCACTCGCTGGAGAGGAGGAGGGAGATGAGGACAAGGAGGATGAGGGTGGTGATGAGGATGAGAGGGATGATGAGGATGAAGATGATGATGAGGGGGATGATGATTATGAGCCAGATTCAGGTGATTAGGAGTCATTGCAAGATATACCCATAGAGCCGGAGACAGCTAGGATAGAGGAGATGGAGATGTGTAGGGCTACCATAGCGAGTCAGCATGATCACATTACGACATTAGAGAGACAGAATGCTATCTTGAGGATAGAGCAGGACTAGTTTAGAGTGGAGATAGCTAGGCTTATAGGGGCTCGAGATACAGCAGTAGCTCAGGCACAGCGAGAAGAACAGAGAGTCACTGAGTATATTGGGTCGATTAGGGATGCTAGTACACAGGAGATGGCACAGATGTTGGTAGAGACCAAAGAGGAGATACGCCATTGGAGGACACTATATGAGAGTGCAGTCCCACCAGAGCAGAGAGCAGCTTCATATCAGGCACGATCGAGGACAGAGAGTAGGGCACGCTCTCGGAGGTCATTGAGCAGCATGGGGGTGAGTGGACCTATGAGACCACCACAGCCAGGACCAGGAGGGACATCATCCTTGAGACATGGTAGGGATGAGGAGGACAGAGGGAGCACCCAGTGACAGAGGCATATGCTCCTTATGACAGATAGTGGACATTATGTAGTTTGACATTATGTAGTGTGATATTTTATAGTCAGCCTGCGGGCCATACTTAGGACAGACAGTCCAATTTTTGTACTTCGATATTATTGTGATATGTGATATGATATGCATCGATATGATGGAATGCAATGTGTTATGACTTATAGTTGTTTTCTATGTATGGATGACTTATGCACTGTTTATGTACCATTATGGAACATGTATGGATGTATTTTTTATGTGTTTTTGACGCATTTATAATATGAAATGGATAAAATGCTTGATGTGATGTTCGATGTGATGTTTGATATAATGCAAATGTACTAACCAATGAATGCAGGATGCAGCATATGTGTTTGGGGAAATCGGAGCACTAGACCGAACTGACTATCTAAATTGACGGAAGAAATGTTAGTAAGAAGAAATGAGACAGAGGATAGTTAGAGATGAAGAAAAACTTGCTTTCAATAATGCACTTTGTAGGTGAGAACCTTTATTTTAATGTAGCAAAATGGATGCGTAGCATCATGGCATTGAAGGCCAGAGCTGAAATGCAACCCTTTTTGCAAAAGATAGACACATCGCAGACAGACAAGAATCACAACAAAAAAGAAAAGGACCATGAACCATCCTGGTCACTCTAAATCACTCAGTGACATCATCGAGCAACATAGGAATATGATCGAAGAGAAATCAGTAAATGATAAGACTCGCTAATTTCAACAAGTCAAACAAACATCTTGATCTTCATTGTCAAAAGTTGAAAGTGTCGATAGGACGATCATGCTATCTGGTTTTAGGGAATGCGGTACCCCGTCTAAGATAGGACAAAGTCTGGTTTTGGGTATACCACACCCTGTATAAGACCCATGATAGTGTGCCAAGGACCAATGATATTGATGTTGATTGATTGATATGACAATTGTGATCAGTTTGAATGTCTGGTTTGATCGAAAAAGTTCATCTGTTAACGCATGATTTCATTAAAGCACAATGTGTGATTGCATGTCATTGGAGGAATGCTCAGCGATCTGTCTATGCACAAAGGGATCATTTATTGCAAAATGCTTGTTTTTGCGAGTTTTTATAATTTTTTTGTGTTCATTTTTTTCAGGACTTTATATGATTTTTTAGAGATTTTTTTCAGGACATTATTTGATGTTTAGGGATTTTTTCAGGACATTTTTCAATTTTTTTGAATTATTTCAGGACATTTTTCAATTTTTAAAAGTTCCAATGATTGATCATGATAAGGGGAACACACCCAATGCACATTTGAAAGACATATGTACAAGAAACTGGAGTATGCAAGACAATGATGTTGACCAATCACAGGCCTGGAATAGAACATTGGGTCAAGACAAAGATAGACATGATAAACCGGCCAAGAGAAAGCATAGCTAGAGGTCATGACAGATGACGGAGCAATGATCTCATTACACATGGTGCCTGATTGCCAGGTTTTCACCATGGTACTTGCCCAAAGCACCTATTTGCCAGGTTTTCACTAGAGGGCGATTCATTTTTCTTTACTTTTTTGCTCTTTTTCTCTTTTGTTTTTTTTTCACTTTTTATTTTTTTTGCTTTTTTGATTTTTTTTGTATTTTTTCAGGATCATACTTGAAGAAGTACTGATAGAAAATTATGCCTAGTACTTGTGAAGGTGCATGCTATTTATAGGATTAGACAAAGGTTCACCTTCTAGAGTGACAAGCTGATATGCCCCCGAGCCATAGGCTGCAGTCACTATGAAAGGCCCAACCCAATTAGGTTCAAACTTTCCTTTGATGATGTCAGTAGATTGTGCATTCTTGGGGTTTGCCTTTAAAACCAGATCTCCCACTTCGAAGTGTCACCCTTTGACCTTCTTATTATAAGAGTGATGGAGACAATTTTGATATGCTTGCAAATGTGTCAGGGCTGTCTGATATTTCTCATCTAACATCTCAAGCTGATGCAACCAAGAGACTTTGTGCATCTCATCATCAATCAGATGTTGCAAGGAAACACGCAAGGAAGGAATCTCCACATCCAAGGGTAAAATGGCTTTCGCACCATACACCAAGGAATAAGGTGTTGTGCCAGTAGGTGTACGGATAGAAGTGTGATAGGCCCATAGTGCTGGATTCAACTGTACATGCCAATCTCGACCAGCATCATTGACAACCTTTTTCAGGATCTTGATAATGGTTTTATTTGATGCTTCAGCTTGACCATTACCCTATGGATAGTATGGACTGGAGAAACGGTGTTTGATATGAAACTTTTCACAGAGTTCCTTGACATCTTTATTCTTGAAGGGACAACCATTATCTGTGACTATGGCAAGGGGAACCCCATATCTGCATATGATATAATTCAATAAGAATTTTGAAATTTGCACACTAGTGATATAGGTCATGGGGATAGCCTCGATCCATTTTGTAAAATACTCTGTGACTGTAATGATGAACTTGTGTCCATTTACAGATGTCGAGTGAATCTTGCTAATAAGATCCAATCCCCATTAAGAAAAGGGCCACGGAGATATGACAAAATGAAGCTCTTGGGCTAGTGCATGAATGTAATTTCCATGGATCTAGCATTTGTAGCACTTCTTAACAAAATCATGAACATCATTTTCCAGAGTGGGCCAATAATACCCAGCCTAATCAACTTTTTGGCTAAGCTTAGACCATTGAAATGGCCCCCACATATACCATTGTGAACCTCATGTAAAGCTGTTTGTGCTTCGTCAGAATCCAAACACCTAAGGAGGGTATGGTCAAAGGAACGACGGTAAAGGGTGTCAGTAATGATGACATATTTGGCTATCCGTCGGATGAAGGCTCGGCGTTGGTTAGCGGAAAGGTTAGGTGGTAAGGTTTGGGATTTCAAATATTGATATACATCTTTGTACCATGGGGAGTTAGGACCAACAAGAACACACATCACATCTGCTGTCGGAATGTCAAAAGAAGGGACAAGCAACTGCTTGACCAAAAATTCACATTTGTCCATATTGTGGGGCATATTTAACATGGAAGCAATCATAGCCATCGCATCTGCCAACTTGTTTTGCATTCTTGGAACTTGATTGAAATGGATAGCCGTGAATTTTATCTTGAAGAAATCTACCATATGCTTATAGGGAATACGCTTTTCATCTTTTGTTTCATAGTCATCATTCACTTGTCGGATGACTAATTGAGAATCTCCATAGACTTGTAAATGCGTGATGTTCCAGTGGACCGCTACTCGAAGTCCTGTGACTAGTGCTTCATACTCTGCAATGTTATTGGTACAATGAAAAGTTATTCTGTAGGATTTGGGAATAGCATCACCTTGAGGGGTGACAAACAATATGCCTGCTCTGGAGCCGAACTTGGTATGGGATCCATCAAAGTATAACTTCCATTCATTAGAAGATGTAAGAGCAAAGACTAATTCATTCAGAAATAGGAGCCTCTGCAAGTTGATCTACTATGACTTGCCCTTTTATTGCCTTTTGCTCCATATACTCAATATCAAATTCACTGAGGATCATAACCCACTTTGCTAGGCGATCCGTCAAAGCTGCTCTGCTAAGCAAGTATTTTAAGGGATCAATTTTTGCAACCAGCAATGTTTAGTGATTTAACATATAGTGTTAGAGTTTCTATGTTGCAAAGACCACTACTAAGCATGCCCGTTCAATAGTTGAATAATTCAGCTCATAGCCTACTAGTGTCCGGCTGATATAATAAATAGTTCACTCTTTGCCATTCTCATCCTGTTGAGCCAAGAGAACTCCTAGTGCCGTTTCAGTTGCAGAAATATACAATATAAATGGCTTTCCTTCTATAGGAGGCATTAGGATAGGTGGCGACGGCAAATAGTCCTTAAGAGCTTGAAAGGCTGATTGACATTGCTTAGTCCATTTAAAAGTGACTCCTTTATGCAATAGATGCTGGAATGGATGACATTTGTCTACCAACTGAGCTATAAAGTGGCAGATTGACTGTAGCTTTCCTTGCAGACTTCTTAGTTGACGGAGATTAGAAGGAGGAGGCATATCCATTATTGCTTTAACCTTGGCAGGGTCGACTTTAATGCCTCTATGAGAAACAATGTACCCTAGTAATTTGCCAGCTGTGACACCAAAGACACACTTCTTTGGATTAAGTCTGAGCTTGTAGGTCTCCATTCGGTCAAAGATTGGGCCCAGGATGGCTAAATGACTATCTCTTGTGACAGATTTGCATAATAAGTCATCAACATAGTCCTCCATCAAAGTATGCATGAAATCATGGAAAATTGTCATCATCGCTCTTTGATATGTTGCGCCTGCATTTTTAAGACCGAAGGGCACCACATTCCAATAGTAGGTACCCCAAGCACATGTGAATGTAGTCTTATGTTGGTCTTTAGGAGCAATGCGAATTTGGTTATAGCCGAAGAAACCATCCATCAATGAGAGCATCTCATATCTAGCAGTCATGTCAACTATGATGTCGATATTTGGCAGTGGAAAATCATCTTTAGGGCATTCTTTATTGAGATCCCTAAAATCTGTACAGATTCTGATGCCCCCAGTTACTTTGCTAACTGGTACTAAATTTGAAATCCAGTCTGCATAATCAATGGGTCTAATAAAGCCCACATCTAGTAATTTTTTCAGTTCCACCTTGACCAAAAGAGCCACCTGGGGATGCATCTTTCTGAGTTTTTGTTTGATAGGCTTGGCGTCTTCTTTTAATGGCAAGTGATGAAGGACTAATTTTGGATCAAGGCCAGGCATATCTGCATAGGACCATGCAAAGCTGATATCCTTCAAGAAAGAAATTGACACAATCTATCTTTTCCTATTTTGATAGAGAAGCAACGAAATGAATGACCTTAGGGTTGTCAGGTGTACCCAAATAGATTTCCTTGGTCATTTCCACAAGCAATGTTGATTTATCTTGACTTGATAGGGGTATGTCCACTCTTCCACTTTTGGGTGCCTCAGAGAGGTTTTCACCCACAGGTATGCCTTTTATTTTTACTTTTTCATGATCAGAGAGTGCCTTACGATTTTCACTCAAAGACCTATTCTTTTGATTTTTTACCTTTTCTTTTCTTTTTTCATTTTGATGATTGGAAGATGGAGTTGACTCCCCAAAATATGCTATGGAATCTAGGTCAATAGCAAATCCTGCCTTATGATCACCTTGTGGTATGCCTTCCCGTAGCCCAAGGAATTCTGCAATTGCTTCATCATTTTGAAAATAGTCCAATGTGAGTGGTTCTTGTTGGTCATGTTGGATAAGCTGGGGATAGACGAGGGGCATGTCATCATCAGTTTTAAGGAGAGAGAGGACTGAGATGGTAAAGATGTAAACATCTATGGTATCACTGTCTGAACTACTTGTGTCTGATTCAGAGCTTGGATCCCAGAATGACTCTATCCAAGCATTAGGACATGTTTTAGGAAGGGGAGTTATTTCATGTTTGTCTTCCATAGGTAAATTATCAGGGTCAAGGAAAATATTGTCAAGGGCATAGGAGCTAGAAGAAAAAGAACTCCACTCCCATTCATTGGAATCAGTTTTGGGTCGGGTATCCTTAGGTGTTATTTCATCATCAGAGTCACGCCCTTTTCCACACGTGGTCACTTTGGTAGATGAGGATCCAATTCGCAATGGTACAAAACCTAACCCTAAAGTTGGAGGTCGCATCTTGGGTATAACAAGTTCTAGCCTTCCATTCTTGTTCAGGTCTAAGCCATTGCAGCCGTCATATCCTTTCTTTTGCAGCATAGTAAATCCTTTGTCGTACCGTTCCACTGGCAACTTGACAGGTGGGGTCTCAGTTGGATCCTTATAAAGCCAATCTATGACATCATCATCTAAAGTTTCTTTTTCAAGTTCACCCCATCTTGTAAATGTAGTGGGAGGCTGATATTGAATAACTACCTTAGGTTCCTTTTGCAACAAATGTGGTTTGCCATATGATTTTGGAGATATTGGTAAATTCCCAATGAGGAATGTTTGATCCATTGAATATTCTCTGCATCCTTGGTCCTGTATCTTCAATTTTCCTTTGATAGCATCTAACAATTCATTAGGATCCACATAACTATGTGAGTGGGCCTCTTTATTGACTAGGACATGCCGCTTAGGGGAATCTTTTAATGTAGCTAGGAAATCGGAAATCATCACAACAAGTAGTATTAGTAAACTAGCTCAATCACGAAAGCTCAAATGCAATGATCAATCCTAAACACACTCAATAAAGACATGAAAACAAGACATCAAGTCAAATGCAAACCATTTCAAACTTGAATGTTTCCTTCATGTGGCTCCATTTTCCTTCTTTCTCGTTCAAATAGCTTTGTTTGTGATTCTCACCTACTAGTGCATAAGCATGATGTGAAAGCAAGTAGACAAGATAGTAGCGCAAGAATACTCGAAGCGTGATTGATTCGACCAGGTAGGGATCTTGATTGAAGAAAATCATCCAATTTATAGACAAATTGGAGAAAAGATCAAATTAGCATGAAGAGATTCGAATGGAAATTGCAAATCAAGAATGTCAATTATGACAAATTATGACAAATTTGCACTTTCTATGCAAGATTAATTGATTGATAATTATGACAAATTTCTATGTCAAAATTGATTGATTGTCAATTATGACAAATTATGACAAATTTGCTATGTCATTCCCATGAAATTAGGAGAAATAGGCGAAATTAGAAAATTAGATGAATTAGACATTAGGAAATTAGAAAATTGAAATTGATGAAAATTAGGAAATTAGGAATTAGGAGAAATTAGGTGAATCAATTAATAATTTGTCATTTATTAATTAATTCACAAAAAGAGGAATAATTAGTTAGCCAATTAAATAAACATTTAATTGTGACATGAAGACTTAGGATAAATAAATAATTTATTAATCCTAGAAGGGGAAATGACAAACAGGGTTAAATGAATAAAATCATGAAACCCTAAAAGATGAATTAGAAATGCAAGGATGACAATTAGGTCCTGACAAAAAGATAATTGACGTCGATTCGATTTGATCATGATTCTGACTTGATAAATGACCAATGTTGATAAGTGATTTGATTGATAAATGTGCCAATTGATGAGGAACAATGACAAATTGATCCAAATTGACATAATTGAGAAAGATGACGATCGATGACAAATCGATCGCAAAATGACAAAATGACAACAATCGATGATAAAATAGATTGCAAAATGACAAGATTGGAAATGACCACGATCGATAACAAATCGATCATAAGATGACAAGATTGAAAATGACAACGATCGATGACAAATCGATCGCATGATGACAAGATTGATAAGAGGACAAAACCCTAATTAGGATTGATGATGTCCAAAATGATGACAAATGAATACGCACATTGATGCGATAGGATAAGATCGATCAAGATCATGACAAATATTGTTATCGACAAGACCAAATTTGAAAGCGAGAAAAATGAGGAATGCAGAAGAAGGTCTCGATGCTTGCAAATGATAAAGACCAAGTGCAAATCATAGGAGAAATGTTAATGCAATGCAAAAACCCTAAAATAAGGCAATGCACAAATATTAAAGTATGATTCCGCAAGTGTTGACCATTTTTAGGTGTCTACACAATCAAACCACTTTATAACCTTAAACCAGAGCACATAAACATTAAATACTGGAATAGAAGAAACAGATACCGACAAGCAATAAAACTTAAGAATGAAGCAGGGAATCAACACAATGCAACCATACCACATAACATCATGATTTGTATGTGGAAAACCCAGAAAGGGAAAAACCATGGTGGAAGCCTACCCATAGTTAGATAATACTTCTGCAGAAAGTATGTGATACAATGAGGGGCCTGCACATGTAGGAAGGTACATTTCCTAGAGCGTACCTCTCATTACAAAGGAGTCTCGTTGACTACAAAGAGGTTAAAACCACCTCAATATAATTGGACAACAATCCAAAAGAATGAACTGCCAATCATAGCATCTACCATGCTTGATTACAGTCCCAGTTAAGATCAATACCAGAGGACTAAATCCTCTTACAAACCCAGTTCGATCTCCAATAATCGTCCAATTCCTCTGCCTGAATGATATCAAAATATAAAGGCAAAAGAGTAAATATATATAATTGAAATATCATGCATAAAAAAGTGCAATAAAAGATTGGCTTTAGGAACATGTGAGTAACTCCATTAGGGCTATGGGCACTTGCTAGAAATGGAGCAATATTCAAGAGAATATAGTGATAACCTTGTCAGGGCTATAAATGCTTGTTGGAAATGAGGCTCTATCCAGGATGCTTTTGAAGTTAGAATAAACTATGTAGCTAGTCACATAGGATGCTAAGGGTCTCCAATGATCACAAAAGATGGAATAAATTCAATTGCACACACATAAGTAAAAGAAGACCAAAATTTTCAAGAATTAGTGGGGAAGTTTTCCGCATCTCCATTTACAAATCTTAGTCACTCAGTGTGTTAAAGTGGGTGGTCCAAGGGTTCTTGACAATGGAATGAGCACCTATCTCTGAAATGTTTAATATGTTCAAAACAATCAGTGCATAAAGTGATAAATGCAGACAATCATCCTTGTCCAAATAGGAAATACATTTTGCATAGCATAGTTTCATATCAAAAATTTCATTATCTCCATGTGCATTATGTAGATCATCATATCATAACAGGTCTACATATCAGGGGCATAGCTGAAAAAATCTTAAAAATTAGATAATTTCTTGAAAAAAAAACCTAAAAAATTAGATAAAGTTCTAAAAAAATCCTAAAATCAGAAAATGACCTGAAAAAATCAACTAAAATATTAGAGAATGTCCTGAAAAAATTCAAAAAATTTAAAAATTAGGTAAAGTCTTGGAAAAAACCTAAAAACTAGATAAAGTCCTAAAAAAATCCCCAAACAAAAATATTCAAATATAATCTCGAAAAAAACATAAAAAATTAACCAAAAACATTTGAATACGACCTTGAAGAAAATTCAAAAGCATCCAAATATAATCTTGGAAAAAGAACTAAAAATCGAAAAACAATCCAAAAAACTTTCAATATAATGTACCACAAGAAACAGACACCCTAGTAGATATCCAGCAAATGCTTTGCATGAAATTAACAAAGGATACAACTATCCAAGAAACAATTTGCATTTAAACTGATCAAGTTGTCTTATCAATCATATCAACTATCCATATCAAGTGGTCATTATCTTGTCTTAAATAGAAGAGGATACACTCGAAATTAGACATGTCAGTCTTAAACGAGGTCCACATTTTCTAAGATCAGACATTATCAACCATCACATCAATCAAAGCAAAGGCACAAATTAGTATGACTACTAAATTTTGTCCTAGTCAGACTTTATCTTTATCATTTGGTGACAGGTCATGTTTCTATACTACTCAAGGATGTCCACAAGTGACTAGAGGAGTCAAGATGGGCATGATCATTTTCTTTGTTTGTTGTTTTTGGTGTGGACCAATGAAGTTCTAGGGCAATGGTGCCATGGGTGTCTATGATTGATACATTCATTTGGCAAGTATCTCATGAAGGATAACTATGCTTATGACTACCCCACATACCTTGAGTTGTGACATTATACCCAAAATGGAGGGTTCACTCCTTGTCTACAATGTGTTTATTTCTACAATGAGATATCTTTACACTTGGGTTCCTCATACCCTAGTGTTCAAAGCTCCATTGTTACATAATAAGGCTCAATGATGAAATGCTACACTATGAATAAAGACACACATATTGGTGGTTTTATCATCTTCAATCATTTCTCATCATCATTTATATTCATTCTAAGCATCATTCTCTCATCAATTCTCTTTGTCTCTAATCAACTAACAATTCTTCTTATTTGAGTTAAATGGTAAAAGGAACAATTTGACACATTTCCAAAAAAGATTCATGCATTCATTAATTAAGATTGCATTAGTATGCATTCATTCACATATGTTCATTCGTTATATTGCATTCATTATATATTAAGTTATATTTAATCTAGTTAGTTTCATTTATCATTTTGATTCATTTATCATTAAAATAATCCCTAATCATTTGCATGTCATATAGATAGTTTTTTATTAACATGACATTCATTCATTCAATTAGGTTGCATATATACAATTATTCACATCCATTATAAGCATAAATCAAGTTATCACATCATAGGTAACATCATTACATCATAAATCATGTAGAATGCATAAGTAAAAAGAAACATCACATCATACATCATAAACATAGGAACACATCATAAACAAAAGCATATAGAACCGCTGCCAAAACTACATATCATATATATGTCTTAGAAATGAATATGTGTCACAATACATCATCATAATATTTCAAAAAGTCTCATAATAAGCAAGGTGTCAACCAACACTGCCTCTATCCGCTAGAGGATCCTTCTTGCTCAATCCTACTCCAGGATGTCCTGATGGTGCCTAAGGTGGACCAATAACTCCACTGCTAGTCCTGCGAGATGTAGACCTACTCAACCTTCTCGGAGAATAGTACTCATGATATCTAGGTACTCTCTGACCCTTAGGAATGACTCTCTCATAAATCTATCTATAACATAAGGCCTCCCGTGCAACGTCAAAAAGTTTGTCAGCTTGTGTCTATATGTTTGTACTTGGAACAAAATGCTGATCATAGGTATCCAATAGAAATCAATCCCTCTATACAAAAGAATGTCACTCCCTTTGGAGATGGTCTCTCTTCTTAATCCATGTCAGCTACTCTTGTCGAACTAGGGACTAATCATCCATCTGTCTTTACTGCTTTGTAGCTAGATCATCCTTTAAGCTTTAGATCTATTCTCTAAGAACTTGTGGATCACCATCATCACGACCTTGTCCCCCATCACCACCCTCTCCACCTTCCTCTATAGAAGGTACATCCTCAAATTCAAGCATATCAGTGTTCTCAGAGCTCTCATCTCCCTCACTGCTCGATGATCCTGAGAAAGAATCATCATCTGCCCTACTACTGGAACTGGTGTCACCATGAATGTCCACCTCCTCCTCCTCTCCCTCTATCTCCACCTCCTACCACATCCCCTTTGTCTCCCCCGTCATCTCCCCTCTGCCATCTTTGATGTCATATCTACTAAGAAGTGATCAGCATGATCAGATATGTCAACGAGATAGGCCTATAACTCAACCACCATGCATCATACTATGTTGTTGCCCCTTGATTTGCTACTCCTGTAACCCAACCCCATGGGACTCCTCTTAGTGAATCAAACTCAGTAGCTACTACATGAGGCTGTATATAAGCTCCCCAATCAGATACCTCTCATGAAACTCGAGCAAAATAAGTTGTCACATCAAGAACACCCTATACCTCTCCAAAATGCCTAAGCACCCATCCTAGGAGGTGTAGCTTGATGATCCTCTGAGTATCAACTGTGCATCCTATAAGATACCTCTATTTCCTATAGAATGGCAAGTGTTGTATGTCATCTGCCAAACTGGGGAAATCCAAATAGGGCCTCCAAATGAAATGTTGTAGAACATTGATCTAGTGTCTTCAATACATAATGTTACCCGAACCCCTATGCCTAATACATGGAGTATATCTATACACATATGGATCCTCTACCTAAAGAGATATATGTACAACTGGTTAGAAGATAGCAATGTGCTCCCAAGCCTAGACCTAAAGAAAAGTGACACAACAACTGATAGATCTATATATCAAGTAGACGATCCCATGCATCTAGTAAAATAGAATGGCAAGAAAGAAAGGACCCCATGTATAGATCCATCTCTCAACAATCATCCCATAGATAACCCTTCCCCATATGACTAGGAATCCATGACATCTCCTATCTAGAATCAAAAGCCCTCCTATAAGACTCTAGAGTACAATGGTCACTTGTTATCATAAGTGTCCTCTAGCTGAACCCATGTAATCTTGTATCATCCACTCAAGGGAATATCACCCTCCTCATACTCAAAGAGCTTATAGAGTCCTCTAATACCAGCCTTATGATCATAGACTAGTCGCTCGTCATGAATTGGAATGTGCAAGATATTCCAGACATCCTCTAATGTGATCAAGGTGTCACCAATGGGAAGATGAAATGAACATGTCTTTGAGAGCCACCGCTCAACCAAAATAATAATCAAGGTCTGATTGGTCTTAACCTCAAGCAGATTAAGTGCATGATACAAACCAAGATGTCTAATAAGAGAAATATCCTCAAGAGGTAACCCATCTCGAAGATCAAGTCCACTAGGTCTAGTCTGCCTACATCCAAGCATGCCAAGTGTTTCTTGCAGATAAAAATGAGGAAAATGTGAGCTATTATACTTGCATAACAAATTTCATAGCATGCATATTAAAAAATCAAAATTTTCAATGAATGTGAGATAATTACCACTTATGTGATGCATTAAGAACTTATGCAAGACATTTATCACACATGCAAGACAATAATAATGCATGTGAGGGTTAGTGCAGGATACAGGGGGGCCAAAAAGTGGCAATGTGAAAAAAATAGCCTTCCTCACTTGCCTAAAAATGCGAAAATCCATGTTGACTTTTTGCTTGGCCTGGGTGTCAGTACACCTTGGCCTGGTAATTACCTATGCAAATCGAATATCCGAGAAAATCGGATATCTGATTTTCTCGGATATCCGATTTTTATTTGTAATTTTAATTATAAAAATATATTATATGTTACATATTACATTATATATATTATATAATACGTATTATATAATATACTATTATATTATATTATATAATATAATAATATATTATGTAATACAATATTATATTATATATAATATA
Organism: Cryptomeria japonica; assembly: GCF_030272615.1. Taxonomy (NCBI): domain Eukaryota; kingdom Viridiplantae; phylum Streptophyta; class Pinopsida; order Cupressales; family Cupressaceae; genus Cryptomeria; species Cryptomeria japonica. The sequence continues at coordinate 234,555,089 of NC_081409.1, forward strand.
ATATAATATTATATTATATTATATATTATATAATATAATATAATATAATATTGTATTATATTATATATTATATAATATAATACAATATTATATTATATTATATTATATTATATTATATTATATTATATTATATTATATATAATATAATATTATACAATATTATATTATATTATATATAATATAATATAATACAATATTATATTATATTATATTATATTATATATAATATAATATTATATTATATTATATTATATATAATATAATATAATATAATATAATATTATATTATATTATATAATATAATACAATATTATATTATATTATATTATATTATTATATTATATATTATAATATATATAATATAATACAATACATATTATATAATACAATACGTATTAAATAAAACAATAGGTATTATATAATATAATATTATATTATATTATATTATATTATATATAATATAATATAATATAATATAATATAATATAATATAATATAATATAATATTATATTATATATAGTATAATATAATATTATATTATATTATATTATATTATATTATATTATATTATATTATATTATATTATATTATATTATATTATATTATATTATATATAATATTATATTATATTATATTATATTATATATTATAATATATAATATAATATAATAATATATAATATAATAATATATATACCTAATTGTTTAAATTTGTTAACTAAATTTAATTGTTTACATTCAATTAGGTTAAAAATGGGGGATAACAATGAAAACACTGACCAACCACAACTGCAACAACCAAACCCTCATTTGCAAAACCCCCCCTCAATTCAAGATTTGATTGCACAAAATTTGAATGAATTGAGGGGGATTGCAGAAGTATATCGTAGGATCCCTCCTCTACACCCATTGTTTGATCCTCTCACATCAATCATAAAAAGTATGGAAACCATGACTGAGGAGCACGATGCCACCCTTTTGTGGCAAGATTCTATGAAGGAAAAATATGTAGATGGTTTGTTGTATAAGGATATCAAGGATCTTGAGATATCGAAAGCCGAAATCGCCTCATTGTTTGTCAATCCCCATACTGGTCAGCCCGTAGATCCTAAAAAAATAAAACTTTCTATCAAATGGTGCACAAATGATGGGATTGTGAAAAACTTTTGGGATCGTTGGTGGATGGTTTTTGACAAACCACCCAACAACAATCTTGATATCCCCTTCTATTTCATAAAAAAATTGTATGCTGAGTTTGTTTTACACAAACATGTGAACTACTTTGACATCCAACCTTTCCAGGGTGTAGGTTTAGGTATGCCCCAAAATAGACCTGGGGCAGTTAGAGTAGTCCAGGGCCCATATGTCCCCCCTCCTCCTGTTGATCCCCCACCTGCAGTTCAGCATCCTGATATCTTTTGTGAGGCGGCTTCACGGACAATATCAGCTATTCACTCTTTGAGTAGCCTTTTGGTTTCTCAAGCTGCGTCAGTAGCTCAGCCTACTCTTGATGGTACCAGTGCATCCGGTGTCGATGACACATCATCCTCAGCTCCACACATATGTGTGCCCCATAGTTGTGTCATGTGTGGGCATGTATGCTTTGGTCCAGTTGGACAGCCCGTTGATCCTCCTGTGGGCAGTGCAGATTATGAGGTGCATGAGATGCATGATGCACCAGATGTTATTACACAGACTGGAGGATACCTTGGGGAGTCCTCACATGCTAGAGTCGAGGAGGCATCGTCATCATACATTGATGATGTATTGGTAAGATTTGTGTTTTCACAATTCATGTTATATTTTAATTAAATATTTATAAATTAGATAATATTAAATACTAATTTTTATTTACATAGTCTATTTAACAGTTGATGAGCGAGGATGAGTTGAGACAGATTCAAGAGGGCACCTTGTCGGCCATTTCATTTGGCCTTGATAGCTTGACGGTACATATATTATTGCACCTAGTCGTTTGTATTTTATTGTGCATACATGCTCATCATTTATATTTGTATTAATTAGATTATGTAGTAACTTGCATGTATATCTTATTTTACTCTTGTAGGGCACAAGCAGCACGAGTGCGGTGCAATGTGATTTAGGATCTGGTAGTGCAATTGGAGACAAGGGAAAGGTAATTGAATGCAAATATGATTGAATGAATAGTTTAAATAACTTATAGTGATTATACATGTCTAGACATAGATTGATAGTTTCATATACTTGTTGTGTATATATACAGAGAACTCTTGGCTTCACATCCTTGATGACTACACCCAGTATACCTGAAGAAGAAGAAAAAGAGATGTTTTTGAGTAGATGTGTATTGATTTTATTATTTGATTAGTAGATATAATTTTTTATTATCAGTGACAATTATATGCTAACTTGTATCAATGTCATGTTTCTGAACATATGTAGGTTGTGTATCAAAATATTCAAAACATACCTCCTCTACCAAAGACATACATCAAGAGTCCTGCAAAGCTGAAGAGAAAATGTGGAGATGAGGTAAACATGAATAGTTCAATTATAGTTCATTTTTATGTTAACTTTTCGAATGTGTTATAAAATATAACTAATATTAATCGTGGTTTGTTTTTCTTGTGCAGGATCATTCAGAGCCGAGTAGTGTATCGATCGATTTTGATAATCCATTAGTAGCTTAGGATGTTATAGATAGTTTTGGGATGCTTACATATCTAGTTGGCATGTATATTTTGTATATGGACATACATTCATGTATTTAGACATACATTTTGTTTCAGTTGGCGTTTATGCCATATTTGTGTATGGGCATACGTTTGTAATCATTCAACATTTTTATATATACAGAAGTTGATATTCGATCATATAAATTGTTGCTCATCTGTGCGTGGTGTTATCATGGAAATCTTTATCTTCATTCCAATAATTAACAATGGCTAATAATGGCTATTTAATGAACAATACAATTCATTTCATTTCATCATAACTGTTGTTTTTATAATGAACAATATAATTCATTTAATGAACAATACATTACAATTCATTTAATCAACAATACAATACAATTCATTCAATGAACAATACAATGAATGAACAATACAATTCATTTAATGAACAATACTTGATATAATTCATTATTACCCTATGCATGGTCCTATTTTTCCCCCCACCTTGGTCAAACACTTGGGGTTTTATTAGGGCAGCAATTTTTCGATTGGTGAAAAAATCGTCAATCTCACCCAATCGAATGTTGTCGCGTGGCCGATTTCTCGTTCTGCTCATCGCGATGACGAACTGTTAGCTCCGACATGTCTAGTTGGGCATTATTACCCTATGCATGCTCCTATTTTGCCCCCTCACTCGATCTGACGCTCGGGGTCATACCGTACCGGATTAATCTTGAGCGCCCTAAGTGCTCAAAATTATCAAACTTTGACAGACCCTAACTTAGAATCCGTGACACCTGCAAATGATCCATTTGAACCTATGGGGTCATGAGAGGGGTCCCTACAAAAGCCTATCTCAGTTTTTCAAGTTGCCCTACGGTTTTATTAGGGCAGCAATTTTTCGGTTGGCAAAAAAATCATCAGTCTCACTCAATTGAATGTTGTCACATGGCTGATTTCTCGTTCTGCTCATCGCGATGACGAACTATTGGCTCTGACATGTCTAGTTAGGCATTATTACCCTACGCATGCTCCTATTTTCCCCCCCACTTGATCTGACACTCGGGCTCATACCCTATCAGCGTCGTCCCTTGAGCGCCCTAAGTGCTCAAAATTGTCAAACTTTGACAGACCCTAACTTAGAATCCATGGCACCTACGAATGATCCATTTGAACCTACAAGGCCATGAGAGGGGTCCCTACAAGAGCCTATCTCATTTTTTCAAGTTTCCCTACGGTTTTATTAAGGCAGCAATTTTTCGGTTGGCAAAAAAATCGTCAGTCTCACTCAATTGAATGTTGTCGCGTGGTCGATTTCTCATTCTGCTCATCGCGATGATGAACCATTAGCTCTAACCGTTAGCTCTAACATGTCTAGTTAGGCATTATTACCCTATGCATGCTCCTATTTTCCCCCCTGACTTGATCCGACGCTCGGGATCATACCCTAGCGACGTCGTCCCTTGAGCACCCTAAGTGCTCAAAATTGTCAAACTTTGATGGGCCCTAACTCAAAATCCATCACACCTGCAAATGATCCATTTGAACCTACAGGGTCACAAGAGGGGTCCCTACAAAATCCTATCTCAGTTTTTCAAGTTGCCCTACGGTTTTATTAGGGCAACAATTTTTTGGTTGGCGAAAAAATCATCAGTCTCACTCAATGAAATGTTGTCACGTGGCCGATTTCTCATTCTGCTAGTCATGATGACAAACTGTCAGGTCCAACATGTCTAGTTAGGCATTATTACCCTATGAATGCTCCTATTTTTCCCCCCCACTTGATCCGATGCTCGGGGTCATACCCTACCGACGTCGTCCCTTGAGCGCCCTAAGTGCTCAAAATTGTCAAACTTTGATGGGCCCTAACTTGGAATCCATGGCACCTGTGAATGATCTGTTTGAACCTACAGGGTCACGAGAGGGGTCCCTACAAAATCTTATCTCATTTTTTCAAGTTACCTACAGTTTTATTAGGGCAGCAATTTTTCGGTAGGCAAAAAAATCGTCAGTCTCACTCAATGGAATGTTGTCGTGTGGCCGATTTCTCATTCTGTTCATCGCGATGATGAGCCGTCAGCTTCAAGATGTCCAATTAGGCATTATTACCCTACGCATGCTCCTATTTTGCCCCCCCACTCGATCCGACGCTCGGGGTCATACCCTACCAGCGTCGTCCCTTGACCGCCCTAAGTGCTCAAAATTGTCAAACTTTGATGGGCCCTAACTCAAAATTTGTGGCCCCTGTGAATGATCTGTTTGAACCTATAGGGCCATGAGAGGGGTCCCTACAAAAACCTATCTCATTTTTTCAAGTTGCCCTACGATTTTATTAGGGCAGCAATTTTTTGGTTGGCAAAAAAATCATTAGTCTCACTCAATGGAATGTTGTCGCGTGGCCGATTTCTCATTCTTCTCATCGCGATGATGAACCATCAGCTCTGACATGTTGAGTTAGGCATTATTACCCTATACATGCTCCTATTTTACCCCCCCACTCGATCCGACGCTTGGGGTCATACCTTACCGGCATCGTCCCTTGAGTGCCCTAAGTGCTCAAAATTGTCAAACTTTGACGGGCCCTAACTTGAAATCTGTGGCACCTGCGAACAATTTGTCTGAACCTACAAGGTCACGAGAGGGGTCCCTACAAAAGCCTATCTCAGTTTTTCACATTGCCCTATGGTTTTATTAGAGCAGCAATTTTTTGATTGGCGAAAAAATCGTCAGTCTCACTCAATTGAATGTTGTCGTGTGGCCGATTTCTTGTTCTGCTCGTCGCAATGACAAACCGTCAGCTTTGACATGTCCAGTTAGGCATTATTACCCTACGCATGCTCCTATTTTTCCCCCCCACTCGATCCGATGCTCGAGGTCATACCCTACCGGCGTCGTCCCTTGAGCGCCCTAAGTGCTCAAAATTGTCAAACTTTGACGGGCCCTAACTCAGAATCCGTGGCACCTGCGAACAATCCATTTGAACCTACAGGTCCATGAGAGGGGTCCCTACAAAATCCTATCTTGGTTTTTCAAGTTGCCCTACGGTTTTATTAGGGCAGCAATTTTTTCGGTTGGCAAAAAAATCGTTAGTCTCACTCAATGGAATGTTGTTGTGTGGCCAATTTCTCGTTCTTCTTGTCGTGATGACAAACTGTTGGCTCTGACATGTCCAGTTAGGCATTATTACCCTATGAATGCTCCTATTTCCCCCCCCCCACTTGATCTGACGCTCGGGTTCATACCCTACCGGCGTCGTCCCTTGAGCGCCCTAAGTGCTCAAAATTGTCAAACTTTGATGGGCCCTAACTTGGAATCCATGGCACCTGCAAATGATCCATTTGAACCTACGGGGCCATGAGAGGGGTCCCTACAAAAGCCTATCTCAGTTTTTCAAGTTTCCCTATGCTTTTATTAGGGCAGCAATTTTTCAGTTGGCGAAAAAATCATCAATCTCACTCAATGGAATGTTGTCGCGTGGCTGCTTTCTCATTCTGCTCGTCGCAATGATGAACCATTGGCTTTGACATGTCTAGTTAGGCATTATTACCCTACACATGCTCCTATTTTGCCCCCCCACTTGATCCGATGCTCAGGGTCATACCCTATGCATGTGACATCCATGAAGGGATATTTTGTAAACAATTAGAAACCTTTAATGATAATCAAGTTGAACCCTTGAGATTTATGCAATATGGTTCAAGTCCAAAACTATACCCTGAAGCCACACACTCTTCCCTCTCCTAGCATACACTAATGAGTCACAAGTTAACATAGAATCTGGAAGGATTTGACGAGAGCATTTTGATTTTACTTATGTCTTGTGTATTATAATAAAGACCAATTTGCCAATGTGACATCTTCATATGAGAGAAAAGCTTCATTTTATCTCAATACAATTGTACCTATTTCATTATTAGAAAAAATAAATATACAAAGATTTGTTATTAGCATCCTCTATATTATGGATTTGAATTGATGTTCTCAATTAGTTATTATCTGTTCAGCTCTTCTTCATAAGGCACAACCATCTGGTGGTTATCATATCAAGACAACCATCCATGACTTTCAAAGTAAGTTATATTTATTCCTACACCGCACACTCACAAGATTAATAATGAAATGACATTTATGATTCATCAAATGCTGAAAAAGTCTAATCAAATTTCAACTTCAAGATGTATACAACATATCATATTCAACTTCAAGATGCATACAACTTACCATATTCAAGCTCATGCCAACCACCACTTGGATATTGTTATATGTCGATTAAAGTACAATATATGTAATAAAACCATATAGTCTTACAAAAAAGCCATCATAGACCATCTATGTCGATTAAAGTACAATTCATTTGTAACAGGGGCACACTCACAATTTGAAGTTGCAAAGCCCTGTGGGAAGCATCAAATTAGAAATTTACTAATCTGACTCATACTACTGTCAAAAGCATCAAAGATGCTACTGCTAGAGAACAATATGCTCCATTGTGGAGAGAATATTAGGTGCATCTGATGTTAGCGTCTGAAAATGAAACAATGTTATTCAATTGCGAAAATCTAACTGACTTTATTTTATAAACCATTAATGAATAAAAATAGACAAGGTTACCTAAGTGAAAGTTTGACGACCACCTTGACTAGTAGGTGTTGATGTTGAAGGCCCAACATTAACCTACTTACTTGACTATCAATGTCAAATGTTTGATTCAATAGATCATCTTTCATGACAATTTGATCCACTACATATGTGTCTTGGCCACATGCATTTGAATCATCTTCATGATAATAAACACAACAAGACCCACAATTTAATCTCATTAATGCACAAAGGAATATGTACCATCACCAAGAGAGGGTCTTGTCAGCGACCAATGATCTAGCATGAACCTATATTTTTAAGAATTGTTAGTCTACACATAAAATGCATGGATGAACATAAAGGATTTATGATAATCACTTCAACTGAAATGCATGATAATAAATGAAAAGGTGGGATTATATACCATAAAAATATGTCCCTTCAAATTATATCAACAAAACCAACTATGTTGACGGAAAAATCGTAATGTGATATTGTTGTATATCATCAAAAAAGACCTTCATGGGCATAAAGGTTATGTGATAATTATATCATAAAAAAATATCAAATAGTGTTGTCTAATAACAAAAATTGTAAAGCTCATCAAATGCATGATAATAAGTCATGTTGCAAAAATACATCCCTTCCAATTATATCGAGTGTACTCGCTATGTGCATGCAAAAACCGTGTTGCCAAAAAAAAATGTTCATCAATGGACCTACATTTTGAACAAATCCTTAATATACACGTAACAAACTTTAATGATCATTGTTTGAAATGAAATGCATGATAAAAAAATAAGGCACCATTAAAGACCTACTACTCAAGTGTGCCTGAAGGGTCATCTCTTTGTTTAAGAGTATCTAGTATTGCTTCATGATCAGCAGTAGTCATTGTCCATAGCTCTTTGGTCTTCGGTTTTGCTTGATGCTTCAACAACTTGACATTTGTAGCTATAATAAGGTGTGAATACATTATAATGGTTTTGTGTCTCTCATATTCTTCAAATGCAGGTATGCCATTCTTTCAAATCATGTATGTTCGCAACCAAGTTCCCACAACAACTAAACTTGTAGGATATGTGAACCCATCATCATCTGTCACTAGTTGTGTTAGCTTTTGTTTTCCCTGTACACATCATGCCAACCAATATTATGATCTCTCTTCATTCCCTTGTGGTACAACAACTACAAAAAGATGTCCTGGCTGTACAAGATTTGATAGACGATCATACTCAAGTGAACTTTCCATGTCATCGTTTGACAAGGATATTGTTTGAGATAAAGGAGTTAGATAGAGGGAACCCACATACCAGCCCACTCACTTGACTCACACTGATCCCAATCACACCGAACACAATTCTCACAAAAACAAGCCAACGCTCGTGTCCAAATGGTCCATGTACTTGCATCTAAGCTGAGAAATGAATGCATCTTTGAAGAATCTTTAATTGTTTGACAATCCAATCTATCTCCCACTATTCCCTCCTCAACCAACCAAAAGAATTTGCTCACTACTGAATCAAGAATACCTCCATGTGACAATGCTGAACTACACTAATCAACAATAGAATGTGCATCAGAGAAATTTGCACCTGAAATCCTCAATTGCTCCTTAACTAGAGCTCTTTTTAAAGATGCACCTACTCCATCATGCTCTCCCTTCCCATGCCCCACCTCAAAAAAACACCAAATATGAGGTATACGCCTCTCCACATGCATTCTATTCAACCAATAAAACATACGGGCATTCTTGAATTCACCCGTACAGTTATCTGACCATATTATATGTCGGTCAATTGCAATATCTTTCTCATGCAAGAACTCAAAAAAATTCTCAAAAGAATGTTGCACATACTCGGAGGAGTGTGATCTATCATCACTCATATAAAAATGATACTCCCTGATTATCTTCCTGTCCTCTTCTGTACTATCAGGAGCATGTCTATATGTAATGTGAACAAAAATAGCAATCTAGACTGAATTGTAGTACTGAGACTGTACCTCATTCTGTGGTTGCAATGTATAGTTCTCTGCAAAACCAACCACCGATACAATAGTGCCAATCGGGAAAGAGTTCTTAAACATCCTGAACTGTTGATCCAACCACTGAGACCTATGGGTGTTCCTTGCATACTTGTAGAAAAGATTTTCCTTAAAATCCAAAATAAAATCAGCAATACTCACTTCTCTTGAGACTAGTTTGCATCTAGAACCTTCACCTCCACATTTCAAAGTATATTTCACTGTCTCGTATCTTTTTTTCTCAACATAATTATTTCCAAACTCGTGTTCACTTCCCTCATGAAAACATGAAACAAAATTTGACAACCCACCGCATTCTGAGCACTTCTCATTCAAACAATCATTTCTATAGAAATAGCAGCCATCATCTCTAGGGCATAAAAATAGATCTTGCAAGTCTCTTGATGATCTTGGAAATAGCATTGCACCACACTCTTGCAACATCTCATTAGTATGCATCATAGAATGAATATGACATAAAAGTTCATGGTACATTGAAAACTCCACATGGTACTTGCAACAACAGGTATTGCGAATCTTAAGAGGAACACAATAAAATGGTTTCAAAGATTCATAAAAAAATTTGTACAACATTGTTTGGCTTGATTCCAAGAAATGTTTGGGATGCAGTGTGCAATCTCGGTTGCCGATTCTTAATTTCAAAACGTCCTTTACATTGGGTGACACTCTAGAATTAGAGTGCCAAAATTGTTGAATCTCTTCCTTCACATTTTTAGTCAACTTTCTATCAACACGTGGAAGCCTCCCACCAAATGCCCATGTATCTTTTTGAAGTGGATCGTCAAGTCTTTGTCTTCGTGAAAGTGCTCTATCCAAAGTTTTATGGTTTATGTTAAAATCAGCACAAGTTTGTCTCATTTGATGAGCCTTCGTCAATTGACGGCTTACTAAGGAGGTTTTAATCACCTCTAACGACACCATACGACCCCTAATGACACCATACGACCCCTAACGACACCATAGGACCTCTTAAGACACTAAATCATGTCGTTAGAGGTCATATTGTGTCCTACGACCCCGTAAGACACAATATGACCCCTAACGACATGATTTGGTGTCTTAAGGGGTCTTATGGTGTCGTTAGGGGTCATACGGTGTCCATAGGGGTCGTATGGTGTCTTGAGACACCATAGGACCCCTTATGACACAATATGACCCCTTTTCCCTACAATATGACCCAAAGCGACCCAATATGGTGTCATTAGGGGTCATATGGTGTCCTAAGAGGTCATAAGGGTTCATGGGACACCATATGACCCCTATGGACACCATACAACTCCTAACGACACCATAAGACCCCTTAAGACACTAAATCATGTCGTTACGAGCCATATTGTGTCCTACGACCCCGTAAGACACAATATGACCCCTAACGACATGATTTGGTGTCTTAAGGGGTCCTATGGTATCATTAGGCATCATACGATGTCCATAGGGGTCATATGGTGTCTTGGGACACCATAGGACCCCTTAGGACACAATATAACCCCTTTTCCCTACAATATGACCCAAAGTGACCCAATATGGTGTCATTAGGGGTCATATGGTGTCCTAAGAGGTCATAAGGGTTCATGGGACACCATATGACCCCAATGGACACCATATGACCCCTAACGACACCCTAGGACCCATTAAGAGACTAAATCATGTCGTTAGGGGTCATATTGTGTCCTACGACCCCATAAGACACAATATGACCCCTAACAACATGATTTGGTGTCTTAAGGGGTCCTATGGTGTCGTTAGGGGTCATACGATGTCCATAGGGGTCATATGGTGTCTTGAGACACCATAGGACCCCTTAGGACAGAATATGATGCCTTTTCCCTACAATATGACCCAAAGCGACCCAATATGGTGTCATTAGGGGTCATATGGTGTCCTAAGAGGTCATAAGGGTTCATGGGACACCATATGACTCCTATGGACACCATACGACCCCTAACGACACCATAGGACCCCTTAAGACACTAAATCATATCGTTAGGGGTCATATTGTGTCCTACGACCCCGTAAGAAACAATATGACCCCTAACAACATGATTTGGTGTCTTAAGGCATCCTATGGTGTCGTTAGGGGTCATACGGTGTCCATAGGGGTCATAAGGTGTCTTGGGACACCATAAGACCCCTTATGACACAATATGACCCCTTTTCCCTACAATATGACCCAAAGCGATCCAATATGGTGTCATTAGGGGTCATATGCTATCGTAAGATGTCATAAGAGTTCATGGGACACCATATGACCCTTATGGACATGATACGACCCCTAACGACACCATCAGACCCCTTAAGAAATTAAATAATGCCGTTAGGGCTCATATTGTGTCCTACAACCCCGTAAGACACAATATGACCCCTAATGAAATGATTTGGTATCTTAAGGGGTCCTATGGTGTTGTTAGGGGTCATACAGTGTCCATAAGGATCATATGGTGTCTTGGGACACCATAGGACCCCTTATGACACAATATGACCCCTTTTCCCTACAATATGACCCAAAGCAACCCAATATGGTTTCATTAGGAGTCATATCATGTCCTAAGAGGTCATAAGCATTCATGGGATACCATATGACCCCTATGGACACCATACAACCCTTAACGACACCATATGACCCCTTAAGACACTAAATCATGTCGTTAGGGGTCATATTATGTCCTACGACCCCGTAACACACAATATGACCCCTAACAACATGATTTGGTCTCTTAAGAGGTCCTATGGCATCGTTAGGGGTCATATGGTGTCCATAGGGGTCATATGGTGTCTTGGGACACCATAGGACCCCATACAACACCATATGACCCCTTAGGAAAGAATATGACCCAAGGCGACCGAATATGGTGTCATTAGGGATCATATGGTGTCCTAAGAGGTCATAAGGGTTCATGGGATACCATATGACCCCTATGGACACCATACGACCCTTAACGACACCATAGGACCCCTTAAGACACTAAATCATGTCATTAGGGGTCATATTATGTCCTACGACCCCGTAACACACAATATGACCCCTAACGACATGATTTGGTCTCTTAAGGGGTCCTATGGTGTCGTTAGGGGTCATATTATGTCCATAGGGGTCATATGGTGTCTTGGGACACCATAGGACCCCTTACGACAACATATGAACCTTTAGGATAGAATATGACCCAAAGCGACTAAATATGGTGTCATTAGGGGTCATATGGTGTCCTAAGAGGTCATAAGGGTTCATGGGACACCATATGACCCCTATGTACACTATACAACCCCTAACGACACCATAGGACTCCTTAAGACACTAAATCATGTCATTAGGGGTCATATTGTGTCATACGACCCCATAAGACACAATATGACCCCTAACGACATGATTTGATGTCTTAAGGGGTCCTATGGTGTTGTTAGGGGTCATACAGTGTTGTTAGGGGTCATACAGTGTCCATAGGGGTCATACGGTGTCTTGGGACACAATAGGACCCCTTGGGACAAAATATGACCCCTTAGAACACAATATGACCCAAAGCGACCCAATATGCTGTCATTAGGGGTCATATGGTGTCCTAAGAGGTCATAAGGGTTCATGGGACACCATATGACCCCTATGGACACCATACGACCCCTAACAACACCATAGGACCCCTTAAGACACTAAATCATATCGTTAGGGGTCATATTGTGTCTTACGACCCTATAAGACACAATATGACCCCTAACGACATGATTTGGTGTCTTAAGGGGTCCTATGGTGTCTTTAGGGGTCATACGGTGTCCATAGTGGTCATATGGTGTCTTGGGACACCATAGGACCCCTTAGGACACAATATGACCCCTTTTCCCTGCAATATGACCCAAAGTGACCCAATATGGTGTCATTAGGGGTCATATGGTGTCCTAAGAGGTCATAAGGGTTCATGGGACACCATATGACCCCTATGGACACCATACGACCCCTAATGACACCATAGGACCCCTTAAGACACTAAATCATGTCGTTAGGGGTCATATTGTGTCCTACGACCATGTAAGACACAATATGACCCCTAACGACATGATTTGGTGTCTTGAGGGGTCCTATGGCATCGTTAGGTGTCATACGGTGTCCATAGGGGTCATATGGTGTCTTGGGACACCATATGACCCATTATGACATAATATGACCCAAAGCGACCCAATATGGTGTCATTAGGGGTCATATGGTGTCCTAAGAGGTCATAAGGGTTCATGGGACACCATATGACCCCTATGGAGACCATATGTGGTGCAGGAGCACCTAACCCAAACATACACTAGGAGGTTAAAGATCATGTCATGAATCATTTCACTCATATTTGAGTTTATATGGTCATTTTAATGTAGTTTGAGTCATTTTGTGAAGCATTGTAAGACATTTGTTCAGGATGTGTATTTGAGTCCTAATATGGTCTAGGAGGTCACATTGTGAAAATATGCCCATGGAAGGGTAAATAGGATGTAAAAGTTTGTTTTGAGTCCATCTAAATATATTTCAAGTGCACAAGCAAAGATTAGGGGTCATATTTGTCAAAATGTCAAAATTGTCAATTGTGTCAAAAAAGTTGTCAAGCACAAATTGCATTATAAAGTTGCAAACCAAGAATGTAATTGGTCTTAGGTAGTTGTAACTGCCATATGGATGTGTGGAGGTTATAAAAACCATCCTTTTGTCGAATCCAATGGGGGTGTGTAATATTGGAGGAAGGAAATGAATAATATTTGAAGTTTTTACACACTCCACATTGTTTTCTGGGTATTGCAGTCAGATCATTCACATTTTTCTTTATGAAAAATCATTGGTATGCATTGGAAATGTATTGGATATGATAATGGCATGAGTTAAATTTGTTTTCCTTTTGGTTTCATTCAATTTCAATCATTTTGAAGCAAGTTATGCAAGATTTGGTGAAAACTGTCAAAAAACCCTCCAAATTGGGGTTTGTGGAGAGTTTCACTAAAATCTTTTGATTTCACCATTGGAAATTGTTGTAAATTTGGTGTTCGATAGAGGTTTGAACTATCTTTCAAATTAATTCAGTTTCAATGTGATTGGTTAAGTATTTAATGAGATATTTGATGCCCTAGGCGGACTGGGTATGCACATTTCTTGTTTTTTTCTGTAACAGTCAAAAAGGTCTCGGTGCAGAGAGAATAACTTTCAAATGAACCGTTGCATCATTCTCAATTTTTGATATGGTTTTAGAAACCTAGTTTTCTACAGCTTCACTGAAGCGATCTTCAAAATGTTTTCAGGTTCAAAAGTTATTAATAATTGAGTACGGGTATATCAAACTGTCATTAACTGGGACAGCATAATGCATTTTTGGTCTTGATTAATGTTCAAGGGGTTATAAAATGATATGATGGATTTGATATTGGATTGGTTGGTTGATATTAATATTTTTTTAGACTGTATAATGATGATTATGATCAGATTATGCCTCTAATGCAAGTGAATATGTTGTGTTGAGATTGAAACTCCATGTTGATTTGGGGTTCTTGAAGGGATTTTCATGATGCTCCGCATCAATATGATCCCTAATGACACCATAGGACCCCTTAAGACATTAAATCATGGCGTTAGGGGTCATAATGTGTCCTACAACCCTCTAAGACACAATATGACCCCTAACAACATGATTTGGTGTCTTAATGGATCCTATGGTGTCGTTAGGGGTCATACGGTGCCCATAGGGGTCATATGGTGTCTTGGCACACCATAGGACTCCTTATGACACAATATGACCCCTTTTCCCTACAATATGACCTAAAGCAACCCAATATGGTGTCATTAGGGGTCATATGGTGTCCTAAGAGGTCATAAGGGTTCATGGGATACCATATGAACCCTATGGACACCATATGACCCCTAACGACACCATAGGACCCCTTAAGAAACTAAATCATGTCGTTGGGGGTGATATTGTGTCCTACGACCCCGTAAGACACAATATGACCCCTAACGACATGATTTGGTGTCTTAAGGGGTCCTATGGTGTCGTTAGGGGTCATATGGTGTCCATAGGGGTCATATGATGTCTTGGGACACCATAGGACCCCTTAGGACACCATAGGACCCCTTAGGACACCATATGACCCTTTAGGACAGAATATGACCCAAAGCGACCCAATATGGTGTCATTAGGGGTCATATGGTGTCCCAAGAGGTCATAAGGGTTCATGGGACACCATACGACCCCTAACGATACCATAGGATCCCTAAAGACACTAAATCATGTCGTTAGGGGTCATATTGTGTCCTACGACCCCATAAGACACAATATGACCCCTAACAACATGATTTGGTGTCTTAAGGGGTCCTATGGTGTTGTTAGGGGTGATATGGTGTCCATAGGGGTCATATGCTATCTTGGGACACCATAGGACCCCTTAGGACACAATATGACCCCTTAGGAAACAATATGACCCCTAACAACATGATTTGGTGTCTTAAGGGGTCCTATGGTGTTGTTAGGGGTGATATGGTGTCCATAGGGGTCATATGCTATCTTGGGACACCATAGGACCCCTTAGGACACAATATGACCCCTTAGGACACAATATGACCGAAAGTGACCCAATATGGTGTCATTAGGGGTCGTATGGTGTCCTAAGAGGTCATAAGGGTTCATGGGATGCCATATGAGCCATTAAGACACCCTATGACCCGAAACGACACCATAGGACCCCTTAAGACACCAAATCATGTTGTTAGGGGTCATATTGCATTCTACGACCCCGTAAGACACAATATGACCCCTAACAACATGATTTGGTGTCTTAATGGGTCCTATGGTGTCGTTAGTGGTCATATGGTGTCCATAGGGGTCATATAGTGTCTTGGGACACCATAGGACCCCTTATGATAGAATATGACCCCTTTTCCATACAATATGACCTAAAGTGACCCAATATGGTGTCATTAGGGGTCATATGGTTTCTTAAGAGGCCATAAGGGTTCATGGGACACCATATGACCCCTAACGACACCATAGAATCCCTTAAGACACTAAATCATGTTGTTAGGGGTCATATTGTGTCCTACGACCCTATAACACACAATATGACCCCTAACAACATGACTTGGTGTCTTAAGGGGTCCTATGGTGTTGTTAGGGGTCATACGGTATCCATAGGGGTCATATGGTGTCTTGGGACAAAATAGGACCCCTTATGACACAATATGACCCCTTTTCCCTACAATATGACCCAAAGCAACCCGTTATGGTGTCATTAGGGTTCATATGGTGTCCTAAGAGCTCATAAACATTCATGGGACACCATATGAACCCTATGGACACCATATGACCCCAAACAACACCATAGGACCCCTTAAGAAACTAAATCATATCGTTAGGGGTCATATTATGTCCTACAACCCCGTAAGACACAATATGACCCCTAACGACATGATTTGGTGTCTTAATGGGTCCTATGGTGTCGTTAGGGGTCATACGGTGTCCATAGGGGTCATATGGTGTCTTGGGACACCATAGGATGCCTTATGATGCAATATGACCCCTTTTCCCTACAATATGACCCAAAGCGACACAATATGGTGTCATTAGGGGTCATATGGTGTCTTAAGAGGTCATAAGGGTTAATGGGACACCAGATGACCCTTATGGACACCATATGACCCCTAACGACATGATAGGACCCCTTAAGACACTAAATCATGTCGTTAGGGGTCGTATTGTGTCCTACGACCCTGTAAGACACAATATGACCCCTAACGACATGATTTGGTGTCTTGAGGTCTCCTATGGTGTTGTTAGGGGTCATATGCTATCCATAGGGGTCATATGGTGTCTTGGAACACCATAGGACCCCTTAGGACACAATATGACCCCTTAGGACACAATATGACCCAAAGCAACCCAATATGGTGTCATTAGGGGTCATATGGTTTCCTAAGAGGTCATAAGGGTTCATGGGACACCATATGACCCCTTAAGACACCATATGACCCCTAATGACATGCTTTGGTGTCTTAAGGGATCCTATGGTGTCCCAAGACACCATATGACCCCTAACGACACCATAGGACCCCTTAAGACACCAAATTATGTTGTCAGGGGTCATATTCTCTCTCTCTCTCTCTCTCTCTCTCTCTCTCTCTCTCTCTCTCTCTCTCTCTCTCTCTTTCTCTCTTTCTCCCTCTCCTCCTCTCTCTCTCTCTCCTGCTCTCTCTCTCTCCCTCTCCTTCTCTCTCTCTCTCTCTCTCCTCCTCTCTCCCTCTACTCTCTCTCTCTCTCTCTCTCTCTCTCTCTCTCTCTCTCTCTCTCTCTCTCCCTCTCTCCCTCTCCTTCTCTCTCCCTCTCTCTAAAATATGACTAATAAAATCCGATATCCGATTTAATTGGATATCGGATTTCTGCCATGTGGTAGTTTATTAAATAAATGACGGCAACATGAAATTATTTGGGGACCACAAAATTTTGTACTAAAATTGGATATCAGATAAAATACGATATCCGATTTTTGTAGTCAAAATTTCAAATTTCAAATTTCGGCTCGGGAATGCTTTGGTATTTGGCTTGGAAGTGACAAGCCTAGAAAGTCAACTGAAAAAACGTGTTTTTCAGTATTCCTTGATTTTCCAGACTTTACACTGGTGGATATCAGATAAAATCCGATATCCGATTTTTGTAGTCAAATTTTCAAATTTCAAATTTTGGCTTGAGAATGCTTTGGTATTTGGCTTGGAAGTGACAAGCCTGGAAAGTCAACTGAAAAAATGTGTTTTTCAGTATTCCTTGATTTTCCAGACTTTACACTGGTGGCTAATGACTTTTTTTGTAAGCAAAATTGATCAAATGAAAAGGGTTTTTTAAGGACGTTCCCAAATTTCCAACAATATAAGGCTTGTCTTATTTCAACTTTAATAAATAATTATTATTTATTTTCTAATTGAATTCTGACAATAGTCTTGATTGATATACTGATTGAAAAACACTCATAACTTTCAAACGGTATAACATTTTTTGAAACCGAAACATGCGTCACATCCTATTCTTTGTCTACTATAGGGAAAAATTAAAAAAAATAAAATTTTACAAGGTTTTGACCAAGTTAAGGTGGTCAAATGTAGGAGTTTCTGAATTGCTGAAAAGCTGTAGTAAAAAATTCATAAATAATTATTTAATTTATAAAAAAAATTAAAAAAATATGTGTCACATCCGGACATGAGTCTAATACTTATATTATAAATATTATAAAAAAATATTAATATTTGATTGTGATTAGGGTGGTCAGACATATGTCTACTTCTTATTTTTTTCCTGAAATTTTAGTACCACTGCATTGACATTTGAAATTTTCATCAAATTGGATATTTTTTTTCCAAAAAACAACTAGTATCTTAGAAACCACATTCAATTTTCTATATATTCTCTTCTTACATATTTTAAAAATAATGTTCACAACTTATTAAAATTTTCATGTCAAGCTGCATAACTCTGATTTTCTGAAATTTCATTGCCACTTAAGGGCCTGTTTTGGCACACCATGATCCTGCACATACCCGTGACATATTATTCACTAATGAAAAGAAAAAAAAGGCAATCGGATGTGACACACTTAGCATGCATACTTAACACTTGGACGATTGTGAGACAATTAACGCTAATGCACAACAATAGAAACGTATGCGACATTATCAAACAATGAATGTGAAACACTTCAAATTTTGGGCTTTGAGAAAATTTGAAAAAATTGGACAAAATCAAGAAAAAATGGGCAAAATTTTTGAAACCATACCATGCCTCTAGTGTCAGGTGGTCTCTGGTATGAACCTATTGGCTTAGATAAATGTAGTTGTTCTCTATAGCCAACCATGATGCTCAAATAGCTACAAGAAAGATCAAATATCTCACAGAACTCAATGAACTTAAATGAAAGCAAATGAGCAAATGAAGGGGTCAAATTTCTATTTATAGCTCAAAATTAGGGTTTTTCTCTCTCTGATAGTCATGGTCCTCCTAAATTTCAATGCTCTTCTAGGGCAGTCAAATGGACTTGAAATTGCATGAAACTAGAAACTATTGCTCACTAGTATGGTATCGTTAAATTGGTCTGAATTCCATAAATTTTTGACCAATTTTCTGAGGGGGCATATTTATACTTGAAGCGTCATTGAGACATACTGGGGCAGGAAAGTTTTTCATTTTGTTTGAAACAATGTTGTACCAACATTGTCTCAAAGAGGGGAAAATGTAGACACCTAAAAATGTCTCATCAATCTTGCACTAATTATTCATCTTATATTTAAATAATTCTGTAATTATTTAATTAAACTAATTCCTATTATTTTGAATTAATTTAATCATTGTGTTACTAATTATTCAATTTCTATTTGATCTTAATTAATTAAATATTTATTATTTAATTGAGATTAAAACCATTAATTAAATAATATTTATTATTTAATTAAAATTCAATTTCTAAATAAAATAATTTCGCCAAATTATTTAATTAACTAACCAATTCTTTTCAAATATTCAAATTTTAAAATTTCATAATTTTCCCAAATTTCAATTTCACCAAATTTCAATTAATTCCATGTGCATTTCACTTTTTGAAAATCTAAATTCAAATTGAAATAAAAATTAAATGTGAATTTCATCTCAAAATCCTATAGCACATGTTGAAAATCTAACTCCCACACACTTTTAGTCACATGAGCAATCTATTCAATCATATTTCCAGTTAACTCCTTAATCACCTTTTTGGAATAGAGCAATGAATTCAATTAACAAACCAATCAACTTAGTTCATTGATCAATCTAATTAGTTCATTGATCAATCAATCTAGTTGACTCATCAATCAAAGGAGTTGAACTCCCAATCAATTTTGTCTCAAGCAATTCGAGTCATTGATCAATTCTGTTTCAGAATTAATCTGAATCGTCCATTCTCATCCTCCAGAGTCTACAAATTTAACCCATTTCTCCTCATTTTTTTAGAACCACTATCTTCAGAATTATTGTGTCTAACTTATGCATGTACTCTAGTGCAGATACTGAGAGCCACACCAACACGATGATGAAGAAGAGAAATGGAAGTGGGGGTTTTGATGCTTCATTTCATTATTTTGTTAATTTGATTTATGTTCATTGTGTCCAAGAATTTAGTTAGTTATATTTGAGCTTTGGTGGTTAACTTGTTTAAATTTAACTTACTTATGGCTAATTTTCCCTAAAACAAAAATATCTCCAAATATATGTAAACTAGTTGAATATTAGAGTATATTTTTTATTATCCAATAATGGAATATCAACAATGCTAGAGAATATATTTTTTATTATTCAATTAATATTAGTCCTTTGCTCACTTGTCACATGTGGTAGTTACCTTGTAATGGTAACTACCAAGATTTTCACAATTATTTAATCAATTAGTTAGTGTAAAAATATTTTCACCTAGTTTCAATAATAAAGGCAAAATTCATTTGTCATGGTAGTTACCTTGTAAAATCAAAAAAAGTTTAGATTTATAGGATCAAAATTTTCATTATTCATCCAAGTAATTATCACAATCAAAATATCTCCACAATATTATTATTGTATTTTCATTATTATATTGTTAATTTATTATAATTATAATATAGCAAAAAATAATATTATTAATTCATATTTTTAATATTATATATAAGTTTATTTATTTATATATCTTTAAAAGATACAGACTCTAAATAATTTGAAAATAAAATTTAAACACTCTAATTATTATTTTAAAGTACGTAAAAAAAAAAGTCTAAAAAATTTCATTTATTGAATTGTATTCCTAACCTCTTTAAATCTTAACCATAATTTAAACCTAACCCCAAATCAAAAGTTTTGCCTAGAAGCCTAATTGATCCTTAACCCTAACTCTAATTTAACTTTATACCTAACCCTTACCCTAACTATGTTTGAACAATAATCATTATTTAACCCTAACACAAAAATTTCTTTTATAAAATTAATTAAACACTAATTGAATCGTATAGTTCTAACACTACTCCTAATTAAACTCTAACACTAAACTAATTGAACATAAATCTAACCCTAACTGAACAATAATCTTAACCCTAATTGAACAATAATCCTAATCCTAACCCTAACTATAATTATAATTGAACTATAATTATAATGAATGTATTTGGTAATCTTTGTATTGTTTAGCTTAGTTCATTCAATCTTAACTATAAATATGTGTAATCTTAGTTGAATATTAGAGAAAATATTCATTATTATTTAATAATGAAATATCAATAATGTTAGAGAATATATTTTTTATTATTCAATTAATATTAGTCCTTCACTCACTTGTCATGGTAGTTACCTTGTGATGGTAACCACCAAAATTTTTACAATTAATTAATCAAGCAATTAGCATCAAAATATTTTTTTTTATCTAGTTTCAATAATAAAAGCAAAATTTATTTGTCATTGTAGTTACCTTGTAACATATATCAAATCAAAAAAAGATTAGATTTATAGGACCAAAATTTTCATTATTTATCCAAGGAATTATAATGAAAACATATCCACAATATTATTATTGTATTTCAATTATTATATTTTTAATTTATTATAATTATAGTATAATATTATTGTATCAAATTTTATATATAATATACTATATTATTGATAATATTATTTTATTGTCTAATTTTTATATCATTAAATTGCATGAAGATAACTAAAAATAATATTGTTAATTCATATTTTTCATATTATATTATAGAGAACTTTAAAAGATACGGATTCTAAATAATTTGAAAAGAAAATTTAAACATTCTAAATATTATTTTAATGTACCAATTTTTTTTTAAATAATAAAATAATAGTGTATATTTTTGTAATCTTTCTAAATTGATTATTCTTTGTACAATTATGAATAAGTGTATGTTTGTAGTAACAAAACAAAATCAACAAGTGCCACATAGTGGCTAGTACTTGTCGTCTTTATAGTATTTCAATAATGAAAGAATTGCCTAGTTAATAGGTTAGTTATAAAATATCAATTTGGACATACATTTCAACAATAATTGTAGATAATATACTTTCAAGGCATATGTATTGTAGTTATGCATTAGAGAGTACCCAAAATTTTAATATATAATGAACAAATTAAAATTCAAAGTTGAAGGTGTTTAATTGATTAAACGTTTATAGTCATTGTATAATTATTTTAATTTTTTAAATAACAATTAATATGTTCCAACTCTAAAATTATATAATTATAGAATACAATTAATCTCTATAAATTTAATTATAAATTTAACAATAACCATCAATCTAATCTTAACTCTTGATCTAATTTTAATCCTTACCCTAATCTTAACCCTTGACCCTAACATTATTTTTAATCTTTTGTCTAACCTAGTTCAAATTCTAATTGTAACCACAACCCTGATTCTAACATTAACATTAATTTTCACAATAGCCCTAATTTTAACATTAAATACAACCCTTAATTTTAACATTAAATAAAACCCTAATTCTAATTTTTCCTTAACTTCTATCCACAGTCCTTAATCTAAGTCTAAGGTTAACTGTAACCTTAACTATATTGATTTTAGAATTATAATAATTAATAATTATTAAGATTAGAGCTATAATATAATTAATAATTATAACTTAAGTTATAATCATTTATTTTAATTATAACCTTAAAATTACTAATTATAATCTTAATCTTAATTAATAATGATTTAATTTGAATATTTAAAATAATTATTAATTAACATCATAAATATTATATAATTGATGAAAATATTTATATTGTATAATTATTTTAAATTTTAAAATAATAATTACCATGTTCTAATTTTAAAATTATATAATTATGAAATTATAATAATATAATAATTCCAATTCTATATTAAAATTATAAATATTTCAACTTTATTTTAATTATAATTTTTAAAATTAAATCCACAAACATTTAACCATTAAAATATTTAACTAGGTAAGAGAAAAATGAAGTCTTGGATTTCCACATTCAAAACCAGTTAAGCATCGTGGAAAAAATGTACCCAAGTAAAAGTTCACTTCGTAAATTACGAATATTGGCAATTAGTATATATTCATAAATGTCTTCCAAAAAATATATTATTTTAATATTTTTAAAAATATATATTTTAATTATATATATAATTTTATATTACATTATGTTATTTGTAATACCCCTTCCCTAATCAGACTCTTTTGACCTAGTTGTCCATGGTTGACTTTTTCAATGGCTTACATGGATGGTTGATACATTATGATTGTGATGTTTTTATCCAGATATTATGCTTCTGAGTGTGATTTGGTGAATATTATTATGCATTATTGCTTATTGAGGAGTAGATGTTGATTAGGCACTATTTCTTTGAATGAGTAGATGTTAATTCTGCTTATGCATTGTATTTTATAAATGATAAAATGTTAATTTTATTCATGTGTTACTAATAATTGACTAACACATTTAGTTCATGTGTGAGTTGCACTATGTATCAATCCTCATGTTTGTGTGGAGTTTGTATGGGGTGCAAGGAGATGATTTTCTGTCACTCACTTCGGTGAGACATGGAAACTCACAATTCTCCTTCACTAGTGTGGTTATCGTGTTTGTATATATATATGTGTACATGTGGTTCGATGATGTAGGAATTGTAGGTACAATGTATCGACTCCGCTTGTCTCCACAGGTCTAAGCATACCTAATTAACCCAATGGAGGTGGAGGAGATAGTCTTAAGGCCCTAATGTCATCCCTATGGTGTTGGTATGTGGGTCATGTCTTTATTTTGTTTATTTGAGTTTTGTGTGTTATGTGTTTTGTGAATTGGTTGAATTCTCCTTAGTGTTGCTTTATGTCAAATCAATTATTAATACCATAGTGTTATTAATAATTAATGTATATCATCTTGCATTCATTAAATAGGATAAATTTTATGGGACTCCTATATTTTAAAATAAATAAATAAATCTTCCAAGAAAGCTAATTAATTGATTTATTTAATAAATCTATTTCACTAAGTCGATTTATTAAATTAATTATGTAATATATATCATCTAGTGAATTTAGTGTTGTGTCATGTTTTTTGTAAAAAGTTATTTTGATTTTCAAAAAAAAATTAAATATCTTGATGGCTTTTTGTGTGAGGGAATTAAGTTTTAAATTAAAAAAGAATTTAAATGCTTTTTTAAAGTTTGAGAAAAGAAAGTCAAATTGTATTTTATGAAAAGTGGAATTTTAATAAATAAATGATATTCTGGAAAAAATTTCCTCTCTCTAGTGGAATGAGGGTTTTGCTGGAAGTTCTAGTATTTTGGGAGTGGGTGATCTCCTCCAATTTCTCTTCCAGGAAAGCAATGGAAGGTTGGATTATTTAAATTTTGTCTGGTTCATTTTGTTTACATATGTGAAAATATGTGTGACTAAAACTGTGTTCTTTCTTTCCCTTTCCTATTGAAAGAATTCTTTGTTTGAGAAATTGGGTTATGGGGGTTGTTCCAGATTTTGGTTTCCAATTTTTGGAAGCAAGGGAATGGGCTGTGAAACATGGATGAATAGAAACTCTCTTTGGATAGAGAGTTTTAGTTGTTGTTCAGATTTGATTATATAGATTATCAAATTAAAATTGTTGGTTTTGCTATTATTATACTGCTCTATTTGCCTAGTTTTATTTGTATTACTTGTTTTGAATTTTATAGAGGAAGGAGATTTAAAAATTAAAAAAAATAAAAATTAAAAAGGGTTTACAGGGGCACGTGTGGAGGCCAAACCCACAACTATGGGGGAGGCAACCCATGCCATGGGCGCCCCCTGTCAGGCCCCACTTATAAATAGACATAGACACTTCATGTTTCAATTATGCTTTTAGATATTTTAAGTTTGATTTGAAGGATATGGACATCTAGTTAATGATTGGATCTTCAATAAGGTTACATTGCATGCTTATAGTATTTTAATTATGTTCGAAGAGTCTTATGCACTTAAAGAAGGATTGGAATTGTACTTTGTCTTTGATGATATTGTTAGCCATATGATGTAATTGATTGTGCTGCATTAATGTTTTGTCATTGTTGTCAACACTTGCCATTTTGGTTGGTTACCGACTTCCCGCAGGTGGATTGGATTGTTAAGATAATTAGTTGATTGCCATCGGTATGATCTGGTTGGTGGAATATGTTTGTATGGATGGTTCATATGCTTCTGAAGTATGTTTCAGTCAGTTGGTATTGACTTGATGATCGGATGCTATCTTATGCTCTAGTAAGCTTGCTTTATTGATCAGGTAAAGGTTTCACCTGTAGAGCTTCATTGAAGATCTTTGATGCTATCCATAAGTGGTGTTGGTGCAACTTCTAGAAAGGATCCAGGATGTTGATTGTGATCATGTTCATGCCTCATCTGATAGGTTTCATTGCTTTGGCATGTGTGGATCTAATCTAGGTTTGGTGCTATCTAGGTTATGGACTAGTTTACATGTAACATGTTGGTGGATCCTCTAATGTACTTTCGGGATGTTTAATTGATTGGATGATATTTGTTTGGCCTTAGGCCAATATGTGTTATGATTTTATTTCAGGATTATGTAATGGATCTATTGTATTATCATTTGTGTGGCCGACCTAATTGGTTAGGTCCCGGGTTGGTATAAATGTATGTAAGATCTCTCATTGTAGATCAGGTATCATGGCAAGGAGCGAATAATGTAATAATCATTTGTGCAGAGGATTTGGTCGATCATAGGTGATCGAGTTGGGTTTATGTAAGAGGTTTTAGACCTTCGGTATTGAGCTTAATCGGAACTGTAATCTGGCATGTTTGATGTTATTACAGACAGTTCTTCTCTCTAGATTGTAGTCCAAACATCTTGAGGTGGTTGACATCTCTGTAGTCAATGAGACTCCATTGTGATGAGAAATGTGCTCTAGGTAGTGTGCCTTCCTGAATGTGTAGGGCCCTATTATAATCATATACTTGCTGCAAAAGTATCTTCTCACTATGGGTAGGGTTTCCCACCATGGTTTTTCCTCATTGAGGTTTTCCACATACAAATCATGGTGTTATGTTTTATGGTTGCATGGTATTGGTTCTCTAGTTTTTATTTATGCTTTAATACTTAATCAATTATACCAGTATAAGGTTTTAAGTGCTTTAATTCATATAATCTATTAACAACTGATTCACCTCCCCTGTCTCAGTTGTTCACCAGTTATCCTAACAACTGGTATCAGAGCCTGGTCCTCTTTTTGCAGAAGCTTAACTGCTTGAGGAGAGTCCTATGGCAACTAATAGTTCAACTCATGTTTTCCAGAAGGATAATCCTAGGCTTGATGGAGAAAACTATGGAGTATGGAAGATTCGGATGGAGGCTCATTTAAGATGCATTGGAAAGTAAATTTGGGAAATAACTCAGAATGGTTACACTCCTGATAATCTAGTATCTATCCTTCCTGCACTGGCAGAATTGGATGAGAACATTAAGAATGATTGTAGAGCTAGAGAAGCCCTCTTAAGTGCCCTATTAGATCAGCAAATCATGGGAATATCAGACAAATCATCGGCAAAAGCTATGTGGGACAAGTTGGAGACTTTGAATGAAGGTGATCTTACTATTAAAATTGCAAAACTTGAATGTTACTGGGTAAGATATGGAAGCTTGAAGATGGAAGAAGATGAAAGAATTTTTGCATTCATGGAAAGAGTTAATGAAATTGTATTGGGAATTCAATGTTGTGGTGGATCACTGAGCAAGGAAGAGATTGTTTCAAAAGTATTAAGGGTTTTTCCACCGGCATATAAGATGAAGATAACAACAATTCATGAGCTAAGAACCATGCCTAATTCTTCTGTCAATAGAGATACTCTTGTTGGGAAGATATTTTCTTTTGAGCTTGAAGAATTTGGTCCTCCTAGAGCTACAAAGGTTGATACTACATTTAAGGCATCTACATCATCAACGAACAAGCAAGATTGGAAAGTGTTGTATGCAAAGGAATTGGAAGAGATCAGAAAAGAAGATGAAGAGCTTGAGAAACTTGAAGCCATATTTGCTAGAAGGATACCTAGAGGTTCGTCAGGAAGTAAGTATGAAGGAAAATATCCTTTCAAATGTTTTGCATGCAATAAGATAGGTCATTTTGTATCTAGATGTCCTTAAAGGAATTCAAAATTTGAAGAAAGAGCAAGAAGATCTTTTAAGACAACCTTGAATATCAGATCAAGCATATAAGTATAGGAAATACAAAAAAAAATCATGCTACTATGCTGATGAGGAAGGAGTAACTGATGACTTAGAAGATGAACCGATAAGAGATTCAACTAGTGGATTTGGCAATAGAAAAGACTGGGTATTTTATACAATAAAAGAAGATGATCCAGAACTAGTTATCAAGAATGAGGAAAAGGCCCTTCTGGCAAAAGTTGAAGACATGGATGAATGGGTAATTGACAGTGGATGTTCTCATCATATGATAGGTGAAAAAGGAAAGTTCCTAACCCTACAAGAATTTGATGGTGGTCGCTAGATTTGGTAATAACAAGGCATGCATGATCAAAGGAAGACAAACCATTTCATTGGATGGTAAGCATGACACTAATAATGTCTATTATGTTGAAGGTCTGAAGCATAATATTTTGAGTGTAGGACAGTTGGTAAATGTCACAACCCTCCTTTATCACTTTTTGATTTAAGTACAATTCTATTATATTTTGGTTAAGCTATTTATAATGATTGAATGAAAGTTATAAAAGAATAAATAATAAAAAGAATGAATACACACACACACACGGAAAATATACATTATTTTTTATTTATTTATTTTCCACTTCCAATTATGGCACATGTTGTAGGAAGAATAAGAAGCTTCTAGAGGATTCTCCACCACCTTGCATGTAACTCCCCCACTAAGTTTAATCAATTTGCATGAAGTTCAATATTGGAAAATAATCTCCTTTTTAATTAATTTTTCTAGATAGTGGAATGGAGAGATTTTTCTTATAAAATTGTATGCAAGTTTCAAAGAAGGGGGTTGATTATGTTTTGAAGAAAATTTCCCAAGTTTTAGAAGTAGATCTTCTTTGGTAGTCTTTTGTTTCGTTGCAGGAATTTTAAGTTGTTATTTGAAGGATTTCTCTCAAGTTGCAAGGAAGGATCAAAAGGATAACCAGTGGATTCAACATCAAGCTCGATAAACCAGGTTCTCTCCTTGTTATTTCACATTCACTTATGAGGAATTCGTATTATAAAAAACAAATAGTTATAGATCTTCCTTTATATAAAGAAATTCTTTTATTAGATTTTAAATCTTTTATTTGGGGATAAATAATAATGATAATGCTTTCATTTAGTGCATACAAAAGATAGTTATTTATTTATTTTATTTCCCTTAAGAAAATATGCACATGATCTTGCTTTTTGTTTTTTTTCAAAGATTTTAGCAAAAAAAAAAAAGAGAAATCATACTCCTTTAATTTTTTTTTAAAATCTCTTTTTCTGAGAATAAAATTCTTCCCTATGTGATTTGAATCTTAATCTTTACCTCTTCCCTCTAATTCATTTCTCTGGTTCTTTGAATGGAAATCTGAATCTCATTCTTTAATCTTCCTGTGAGTTGAGTAAGATCTCTTTGTGAATAATAGTTGAATCAAAATCTCTCTATGAATTTTAGTTGAATAAGATGCCTCTGTGATTATTAGATTAAATAAATCTCCTTGTGAGTTGAATAAGATCTCTCTGTGAATTTTAGTTAAATAAATCCCTCTATGATTATTAGATTAAATAAATCTCCCTGTGAGTTGAATAAGATCTCTTTGTGAATTTTAGTTAAATAAATCTCTTTGTGATTATTAGTTAAATAAATCTCCCTGTGAGTTGAATAAGATCTCTCTGTGATTATTGGAGATAAACAATCTTCCTATGAGTACTGGAAATAAACCCTCTATCCCCTTGTGAATACTGGAAATATTAACCTCTTGTTTACTATAAAATCAATCTAAAACAATTGTTTGATTATCTATGTTCTTATTTTCATAAATAAATTCTCTTTTGTTTATATATATCAATAAGTAATTGGGAATGAAAAACCATATCGATATATATATATATATATTAAATTTATTTCAAAAGTTAAAATATTTTAATGTTGCAAGCAAAGACACGGACTTCGAAAATTATTCAAATGATTCACGGAGGCGTACAGGAGCGGCGGGTATTGTAACTGTGGGAGGGGGCAGTGGTACCCCCCCACTATCCCTGTGGTCACTGTAATGGCAGTGGCCGCAAGGGAGTGGAGGGGCCCACGATGTCCCCTCGACCCTGTAGGCCTGCGCATGTAGGACCGCAGGGGTGATGGGACCCGTGGTCCCCACCCCCCTATTTATTATTAAACATAAACAATTCACCCATGTTTTTTTTGTTGTTATATTTATTTAGTTTTTTTTTATATAAATGTATAAAATACAATTCAGAAATAAATGTATAAATTGCAAATTTGAAATCACTAATTTTCTTTTTCCTTAGTATAAACTTTAATTTATTAAATTAACTTGGAAAAATTTATAAATATTGGGGATTATTGAGGAATAAATTCATGATTAATTTATCTATAATAAATTTATACTTGTAAATTATATTATATCAAATGTTATAATTAGAATCATTCGATCTATCAAGATCCATTGGGGCACTTAGTTGGCATTAAGAAAATAATTCACATTAATATGATTTGAATCAAATGCCTTAATTTAATCGCTATTTTTGGATTGCTTGATCATGCACGCAAGTTACACTATTTTTATAACATGCAAATTACTTATAGATTAATTACATTTATAGACATTTTCATGCAAGTTGCACTATTCTTATAACATGCAAATTACTTATAGATTAATTACATTTATTGACGTTTTCATGCAAGTACACATGTAATTATTAATATGCAAGTTTCATGATGGTCATTGTTATGCAAGTTATATTTCAAGTAGTTACTTCAATTAATTAAATTTTGCGCGTTCAATTAGTTGTTGTTTTCAAGTATGATGTTTTCATAGCTCATAGTTAGAAAAATAAATAAAGGAAGATGGAAACCAAAACATAGTAGCGTTCGGTATATACGGTGCCTCTGGGTCACACTTATGGGTAATGTCATCGTGTTGAACTACTGCACTTAATGCCTAATAAAGCTACATCAACGACGTTTGTGGCATCGTCCCTATAAATCTTCGGGGAGTAATAAGGGACACTTAGAAGTTAAAATCCAAGGGGCAGGTAATCCCCCTTGGATCGATAATTTAATAAGATAATTCTAAAATGATCTTTCATTCGCTGAGTTAAACTATAGTAAACCCCTATAGGGATGATGAGTGAAATGCTTTTGTAAAATTGATTTAATCTCGAAGAATTGTTGTCGATTGACAATTGGTCAAGGGTGACGCTCATGATAAGAATTAGGATCTAGTTGTTTTAGGCCACAAGAAATAGGCCATCTTGAGCCTTTGCTTAAGCGCTACCATCATGGGTAGCAACCGCAGAGAAACTATCTGGGACATTGACCCTAGAAAGGGTTGTGTACCCACTAATCAGTTTACATCAAACCATAGAGTAGAAAATAGAACTACATACTTTACGCCTTGATCCCATGCCGAAGCAAGTATGTAGGCAGTCTTGGGATGGAGTTGTCCCTCATACTCAAGTGTTCGTGGGTGGGGTCTAGGCTTGGTAAAAGAAAGATTGAGTAAGAATCCTATTTTGAAAGATAAGATAATTAAATTGGAAAAATTAATTCAATGCATACTCGGAAGGAATCCTGTATGGATTCGCTTGACTTCCCGAGGCTTTAAGCCAAATTCTGAGGTGGAATTCAAGCTTGTATTATGTTATTTAATTACTCCTAAGGACAGCGACCTTGGTGCACTTCTGTTAGAAGAGTGTAGTACTTAGTGAGTGGCTCAGGACCCGAATGGTCCCGATAAGTCTAAGTCTTTGGCCAGAGCACCTCCTATCCCAATTGGATAGATGCCTGCCCTGTATGGGTAGATGCCTATCCCATATTGGATAGATGAAATCTTATGTCCCGTATGGGCCTACCTTGTATGGGTAGATGCCTATCCTGTATTGGATAGATGAAATCTTATGTCCCATATGGACCGATGCCTAACTCGTATGGGTAGATGCTCATCCCAGATGGATGAATGCCTAATCCAAATGGATGGATGCCCAAAGTATGCAATTGAATCAAACACAATGATTAAATTAAACAAAAAAAAAGAATGGTCAATTTTGTTGGGTTAATTAAGGTGGGTTATTACATGTGGTATCAGAGCAAAGGTTCAAATCTAGGCCTTGTGCTCACTTTAATTTTTACAACTAAGGGAATGTTTTGCAATGATAGAAATTAAATTTTAAAAATCTTCAATCATGAACTAACTAAGTGTTTTCTGAGGGTAGGGGTACAATTTCCTGAGTTTGAACAAGGGTAGACCTCTATGTGGTACCCCTAGGATTATATGATATAATTATTGGAATGAGTTGGTTAATAGACCATCAAGCTAATTTAGATTGCTATAATAAAGTTGTTGAATGTTTGGATGATGGGGGAAAACGGGTCAAAATCCAAGGAAGGTTTAACCCCATTAATATAGAAACCATATCAGCCATGCAATTAAAGAAGGAAAGAAGAAGAGGAGGCCTAATCTATATGGTTGAAATTGATGAAGGAAAAGAAGAAAACACATACCCCTTTCTTAAAAGAATTCAAGGATGTATTTCCAGAAGAATTACCCAGCTTACCTCCTAAGAGGAAGTTTGACTTTTCTATCGAAGTGCTACTAGGAGCTGAACTAGTATCAAGGGCACCTTACCGAATGAACACAACTGAATTACAAGAGCTCAAAATGCAATTAGAGGAACTCTTAGCTAAGGGATTAATAAGGCCAAGTGTATCACCATGGGGAGCACCAGTCTTATTTGTTAAGAAGAAGGATGGAACCTTAAGACTATGCATCGACTATAGGATGTTGAACAAGGTCACCATAAAGAATACGTATCCCTTACCTCGCATAGAGGATCTTTTTGACCAAATGAAAGGAGCAGCAATTTTCTCAAAGATAGACCTCCGGTCAAGGTACCATCAACTTAGAATTAAGGAGGAGGACATTCTGAAGATAGCTTTTAAGACTAGATATGGGCATTATGAGTTCACAATAGTTCCTTTTGGTGTAACCAATGCCCCAGCTACATTTATGAACCTAATGAATAGTGTACTCCATGACTACTTGGATAAATTTGTTTTGGTATTTCTAGATGACATATTGATTTACTCTAGGAATGAGGAGGAACATTTAGTACACCTACAAATTGTTTTGTAAAGGTTGAGAGAACATAAGTTATATGGGAAATTGTCAAAATGTGCCTTCTTCGAGGAAAAGATTCACTATCTTGGGCATACAATACCAAAGGAAGGAATAGCAATTGATCCAGATAAGATAAAGGCAATAGTAGAATGGCCAATCCCTAAAAATGTTTCAGAGGTAAGAAGCTTTATGGGGCTAGCAGGCTACTATAGGAGGTTTGTGGAAGGATTCTCTAAGATAGCAAACCCCATCACCTCATTAAAAAGGAAGGGTAAAAAGTTTGTGTGGATAGAACAAAGTGATAAAGAATTCCAAATTTTGAAAGGGAAACTAATGTCAGCACCCATTCTAAAAGTACCAGATCCGAATGGACACTTCATAGTCGTAACTGATGCTTCTATTGAAGGTTTAGGAGGAGAACTTGTCCAAGATGAAGGGGTAGTAGCTTACGAATCCAGAAAGCTAAAGACTCATGAAGTTAATTATGCACCCCATGACTTAGAGTTGGCAGCGATTGTGCATGCCCTACAAAAATGGAGACACTTCTTACTAGGGAAGCCCTTTGAGTTAAAGTCAGATAACGAAGGACTAAAGTACATCTTTACACAACCCCACTTAAATGCTAGAAAAAGAAGGTGGTTAGAGTTTCTAAGTGAATATGATTTTGAAATTGAATATATTAAGGGGAAGGAAAATAAGGTGGCAGATGCCTTAAGTAGGAGGAGACACTTGATGACTATAGTAACTTTCAAAACTTCTTTCAAAAGGCAAGTAATGGATGAGCAGGAACATGACCCATGGTATGAGCAAGTCAAATTGACATTAGAACACGATCCAACTGATACTAAGATTGAAGGGTATACACTAGATGAAGATGGATTTCTCAAATTCAATAATAGAATCTATATTCCTAGTTCAAGGAACTTAAGGGAAGTAGTCTTGTCGGAGGCTCACAATGCCCCTTATTTAGGGCACCCAGGAGTTAACAAACTTTATGCAAATCTAAAGAAGTTATACTTCTGGAAAGGGATGAAGAATGACATAGTCAAGTATGTGGCTAAATGTTTGGAGTGTCAAAGAGTAAAGGCTAAACATAGACATCCAACTGGATTGTTACAATTGTACGATGTACCTCAACACAAGTGGCAAGTTATTAGCATGGATTTTGTGCAAGGGTTACCCATGTCACCTTCTAGGCATGATGCAATAATGGTGGTAATTGACAAACTCACTAAGGTGGCACACTTTATACCAAGGAACCTGACGGATGATGCACCTACCTTGGCTAGGCATTTTGTTAAGGAAATATTTAGGTTGCATGGAATACCAGAGAAAATCATATCAGATAGAGATGCTAGATTCACTTCAAGGTTTTGGACAACTCTTCAATCAGCTCTGGGAACTCAACTAAATTTTAGCACTGCATACCATCCTAAAACTGATGGTCAGATAGAAAGGACAAATCAGATTATGGAAGACCTACTTTGCATGTACTGCATGGACCAATAGAGGAAATGGGAAGAGTACCTACCTCTAGTAGAATTTTCTAACAATAATACATATCAAACATCTTTGGGAATGACACCTTTTGAAGCATTGTATGGTAGACCATGTCAAACACCTTTGAGTTGGGATATTCTTGAAGATAGAATAATTATTGGACCAGATATGTTGAAGGAAATGGAAAGGAAAACTAAGGAAATTAGACAGAGATTGAAGGAAGCCTCAGATAGGCAGAAAAGTTATGCGGACAAAAATAGGACACCAAGGGAGTTTGAGGTGGGAGAGAAAGTCTTCCTAAGGGTTAGGCCACACAAGAGTTCCATAAGGTTTGGGAAAAAGACCAAGCTTGCACCTCGTTATGTTGGACCTTTTGAAATATTGGAAAGGATTAATCCAGTTGCATATTAGTTGACCTTACCTCCCCAGATGAGCCAAATCCATGATGTCTTCCATGTATCTCTTCTTAAAAAGTATGTACCTGATGAGAAACACATTTTGAATTGGGATGCTTTACAGGTCCAGGAAATGGGAGGAATAATGATAGAGCCATTCAAAATCTTGGAGAGGCACCAGTACTAGTTGCGCAACAGAGAGGTTGATCAGTGCAAAGTACAATGGGACCAATATGATGTAAAGAATGCCACGTGGGAAGATACTAAGGAAATGTAGCAGTTGTTTCCTTTTTTGTTTTAATCT
The DNA here is from genome assembly GCF_030272615.1 of Cryptomeria japonica. Lineage (NCBI taxonomy): Eukaryota > Viridiplantae > Streptophyta > Pinopsida > Cupressales > Cupressaceae > Cryptomeria > Cryptomeria japonica. The sequence goes on from NC_081409.1 coordinate 234,589,917, forward strand.
TGAACTATGGACTCTTTTGGATGCGTTCAATAAGTGCATCGAGACAATGTAAAAATTCAGGGGGGGAGGATGTCACAACCCTCCTTTATCACTTTTTGATTTAAGTACAATTCTATTATATTTTGGTTAAGCTATTTAAAATGATTGAATGAATGTTATTAAAGAATAATAAAAAAAAGAATGAATACACACACACACACATGGAAAATATACATTATTTTTTATTTATTTATTTTCCACTTCCAATTATGGCACATGTTGTAGGAAGAATAAGAAGCTTCTAGAGGATTCTCCACCACCTTGCATGTAACTCCCCCACTAAGTTTAATCAATTTGCATGAAGTTCAATATTGGAAAAGAATCTCCTTTTTAATTAAATTTTCTAGATAGTGGAATGGAGAGATTTTTCTTATATAATTGTATGCAAGTTTCAAAGAAGGGGGTTGATTATGTTTTGAAGAAAATTTCCCAAGTTTTAGAAGTAGATCTTCTTTGGTAGTCTTTTTTTTTCGTTGCAAGAATTTTAAGTAGTTATTTGAAGGATTTCTCTCAAGTTGCAAGGAAGGATCAAAAGGATAACCAATGGATTCAACATCAAGCTCGATAAACCAGGTTCTATCCTTGTTATTTCACATTCACTTATGAGGAATTCATATTATAAAAAAAAAAGAGTTATAGATCTTCCTTTATATAAAGAAATTCTTTTATTAGATTTTAAATCTTTTATTTGGGGATAAATAATAATGATAATGCTTTCATATAGTGCATACAAAAGATAGTTATTTATTTATTTTATTTCCCTTAAGAAAATATGCACATGATCTTGCTTTTTGTTTTTTTTCAAAGATTTTAGCGAAAAAAAAAAGAGAAATCATACTCCTTTAATTTTTTTTTTAAATCTCTTTTTCTGAGAATAAAATTCTTCCCTGTGTGATTTGAATCTTAATCTTTACCTCTTCCCTCTAATTCATTTCTCTGGTTCTTTGAATGGAAATCTGAATCTCATTCTTTAATCTTCCCATGAGTTGAGTAGATCTCTCTATGAATAATAGTTGAATCAAAATCTCTCTGTGAATTTTAGTTGAATAAGATCCCTTTGTGATTATTAGAATAAATAAATCTCCCTGTGAGTTGAATAAGATCTCTCTGAGAATTTTAGTTGAATAAATCCCTCTGTGCTTATTAGATTAAATAAATCTCCCTGTGAGTTGAATAAGATCTCTCTATGAATATTGGAGATAAACAATCTTCCTGTGAGTACTGAAAATAAACCCTCTATCCCCCTATGAATATTGGAAATATTAACCTCCTGTTTACTGTAAAAACAATCTAAAACAATTGTTTGATTATTTATGTTCTTATTTTCATAAATAAATTCTCTTTTGTTTATATATATCAATACATAATTGGGAATGAAAAACCATATATATATATATTAAATTTATTTCAAAAGTTAAAATATTTTAATGTTGCAAGCAAAGACACGGACTTCGAAAATTATTGGAATGATTCACGGAGGCGTACAGGGGTGGCGGGTATTGTAACCATTGGAGGGGGCAGTGGTACCCCCCCACTACCCCTACGGTCACTGTCACGGTAGTGGCCACAGGGGAGTGGAGGGGCCCATGGTGTCCCCTCAAACCTGCGGGCCTGTGCATGCAGGACCGCAGGGGTGATGGAACCCATGGTCCCCACCCCCATATTTATTATTAAACATAAACAATTCGCCCATATTTGTTTTGTTGTTATATTTATTTAGTTTTTTTTATATAAATGTATAAAATACAATTTAGAAATAAATGTATAAATTGTAATTTTGAAATCGTTAATTTTCTTTTTCCTTAGTATAAACTTTAAGTTATTAAATTAACTTAGAAAAATTTATAAATATTGGGGATTATTGAGGAATAAATTCATGATTAACTTATCTATAATAAATTTATACTTGTAAATTATATTATATCAAATGTTATAATTAGAATCATTCGATCTATTAAGATCCATTGGGGCACTTAGTTGGCATTAAGCAAATAATTCACATTAATATGATTTGAATCAAATGCTTTAATTTAATCGCTATTTTTGGATTGCTTGATCATGCACGCAAGTTACACTATTTTTATAACATGCAAATTACTTATAGATTAATTACATTTATAGACATTTTCATGCAAGTTGCACTATTCTTATAACATGCAAATTACTTATAGATTAATTACATTTATTGACATTTTCATGCAAGTACACACGTAATTATTAATATGCAAGTTTCATGATGGTCATTGTTATGCAAGTTATATTTCAAGTAGTTACTTCAATTAATTAAATTTTGCACATTCAATTAGTAGTTGTTTTCAAGTATGATGTTTTAATAGCTCGTAGTTAGAAAAATAAATAAAGGAAGATGGAAACCAAAACATAGTAGCGTTCGGTATATACGGTGCCTCTGGGTCACACTTACGGGTAATGTCATCGTGTTGAACTACTGCACTTAATGCCTAATAAAGCTACATCAACAATGTCTATGGCATCGTCCCTATAAATCATCGAGGAGTAATAAGGGACACTTGGAAGTTAAAATCCAAGGGGTGGGTAATCCCCCTTGGATCGATAATTTAATAAGATAATTCTAAAATGATCTTTCATTCGCTGAGTTAAACTATAGTAAACCCCTATAGGGATGATGGGTGAAATGCTTTTGTAAAATTGATTTAATCTTGAAGAATTGTTGTCGATTGACAATTGGTCAAGGGTGATGCTCATGATAAGAATTAGGATCTAGTTGTTTTAGGCCACATGCAATAGGCCATCTTGAGCCTTTGCTTAAGCGCTACCATCGTGGGTAGCAACCATAGAGAAATTGTCTGGGACATTGACCCTAGAAAGGGTTGCGTACCCACTAATCAGTTTGCATCAAATCATAGAGTAGAAAATAGAACTACATACTTTATGCCTTGATCCCATGCCAAAGCGGGTATGTAGGCAGTCTTGGGATAGAGTTGTCCCTCGTACTTAGGCATTCATGGGTGGGGTCTAGGCTTGGTAAAGGAAAGATTGAGTAAGAATCCTATTTTGAAAGATAAGATAATTAAATTGGAAAAAATAATTCAATGCATACTTGGAAGGAATCCCGTATGGATTTGCTTGACTTCTCGAGGCTTTAAGCCAAATTCTGAGGTGGAATTCAAGCTTGTATTATGTTATTTAATTACTCCTAAGGACGACAATCTCGGTGCACTTCTGTTAGAAGAGTGTAGTACTTAGTGAGTGGCTCAGGACCCGAATGGTCCCGATGAGTCTAATTCTTTGGCCAGAGCACCTCCTATCTCGATTGGATAGATGCCTACCCCATATGGGTAGATGCCTATCCCGTATTGGATAGATGAAATCTTATGTCCCGTATGAACCGATGCCTGCCCCGTATTTGTAGATGCCTATCCTGTATTGGATAGATGAAATCTTTTGTCCCGTATGGACCGATGCCTAACCTATATGGTTAGATGCTCATCTCGGATGGATGAATGCCTAATCCAAATGGATGGATGCCCAAAGTATGCAATTGAATCAAACACAATGATTAAATTAAACAAAAAAAAAAGAATGGTCAATTTTGTTGGGTTAATTAAGGTGGGTTATTATAGTAAACAAAGGATTTCAATTACAATTCAAGGATGGAAAGTGCAAAATCATTAGAAAATCAGGTTTGGAGATTGCAATTAGTACACAGACAAAAGGTAACATCTTTCATTTGAACTCCGGTGAAAAGACATGTTTGATTGTACATATTGATAAAAGTTGGCTATTATGGCATAAAAAGGTTGCGTCATGTAAATTTTTATTGCATTGTAAAGATCAGTTCAACCAAGACAGTTAGAGATTTACCTAAGATTGCAAAGCCTCACAATCTAGTATGTAAAGAATGTAAAATTGGTAAGCAAAACAGAACTTCTTTTAAGAGCATACCTGACAAATATAATGATGTTCTTGATTTGATTCATACTAACCTATGTGGTCCTGTTAATAAAAGAAACTTTCAAGGTGATAGATATTTCTTGTTAATCATTGATGACTATTCTAGAATGATGTGGGTTGCTTTTCTAAGGGAGAAATATGAAGCCTTTGATAAATTCAAGATCTTTAAAGATATGGTTGAGACAGAGATAGGAATGAAAATAAATTGTCTGAGATCAAATAAAGGTGGTGAATTCACATTCAATGAGTTTAACAGTTATTGTCAGAAAAATGGCATTAGGAGATAGTTATCTGCACCTCAGACACCTCAGCAAAATGACATTGTGGAAAGAAAGAACAAAGCCATTTTGGATGCAGCTAGAAGCATGATGATGGAAGCTAATTTTCCTCATATCTACTGGAGAGAAGCAGTAAGTACAATAGTTTATACATTCAACAGAGTTCATATCAAAGGAGATACCGGTAAGACCCCTTATGAATTATGGTTTGGTCATTCACCTACTCTTAAATATTTTAAAATCTTTGGAAGTAAGTGTTATATCAAAAGAGATGATTCCATTGGAAATTTTGACCCTAGATGTGATGAAAGAACATTTCTTGGTTATTCAACTTAAAAAAAAACCATATAGTTGTTTTAACAAAAGATTGCAAAGAATTGTGGAGAGTGCTAATGTGAAAGTGGATGAGATGTACAAAGACCAAGCTAAATCTTATGACTGTGAACTGACAGTGGAAATGATCATAAATGAACCAGTCATGCCTATACCGAAATAGAATACTGAACCAGTTACCCTGGCATCATTAGAAAACTTAGCTGTAATTGAAGAGCAACACAGAGAACCTAGAAATAAGAAAACACCAAGGTATGTAAGGCTAAATCATTATGAAAATCAGATCATTGGAGATAAAAACATGGAGGTTATGACAAGGACAAGATTATCAAATCAAGAGGTATGAACTTCATTTCTTAGATTGAACCAACATCAGTAGTTGAAACTTGTAAAGATGAATGTTAGATGAAAGCTATGGAAGATGAATTAGATTAGATTGAAAAGAACAATACTTAGACTTTAGTTCCCTGACCTAAAAATAAGAATGTTATTGGAACTAAATGGTTTTTTGAAACAAACTGAATGAGGATGGACAAGTTGTAAGAAACAAGGCTAGATTGATCTGCAAAGGATATTCTCAGAAGGAAGGAATTGATTATGGTGAAACTTTTGCACCAGTAGCTATAATTGAAGCTGTTAGACTATTTCTTGATTATGCAGCCTATAAGAACTACAAGGTCTATCAAATGGATGTTGTGTGCATTTATGAATGGAGAACTTGCAGAGGAAGTATTTATTGAGCAACTAGATGGATTTTTACTGATAGATGACAAAAATATGGTTTGTAGATTAAGGAAAGCCCTATATGGACTAAAACAGGCTCCTAGAGCTTGGTATGCAAGGTTGGATAAGTATCTTTTGAAGCTTGATTTTATAAAAGGTAATGTTGACAGTAACCTATATTATAAGATGAGTAATGATGATATTCTGATTATTGAAGTATTTTTTGATGATATCATTTTTGGAGGTGAAGAAAAATTGTGCATGGAATTTTTTGATAATATGCAGAGTGAATTTGAAATGTCTATGACTGGAGAAATATTATTTTTTCTTGGTTTATAGATTACTCAAACTGACAAAGGCATCTTTATCTATCAAACTAAGTATCCAAGAGAATTGTTGAAGAAATTTGGTATGGAAAATTCTAAACTGGTTAGTACTCCTATGGTTACAAGTGAAAAATTATCACTTAAGGATGTACCCCCTTTAGTAAATTCTACAAGATATAAATCCATGATTGGTGGTTTTCTATATTTAACTTAGACTAGATCGGATATAATGAATGCAGTCAGTATTGTATCAAGATTTCAAATTAATCCAAGAGAAAATCATGAAAGTGCAATAAAAAGGATATTCTATAATTTGGAAGGAACAACTGAATATGGTTTATGTACCCTAAAGATGATGACTTTACTTTATTTGCATACACATATGCAGATTGGGCAGGTGATGTTGATGAATGGAAGAGCACTCCCGATTGAGTATTCTTCTTTGGGAAGAAGTTGGTTTCATGGATTGGCAAGAAGCAGTCATGCTTTTCATTGTCTACTATTGAAGCTGAATATGTTGCAGCCACAACCAATTGTACTCAAGTTCTATGGATGAAGCAGATGTTGAAGGATATACAAGTGAGTTGTAATTATCCCTTAGTTATTCATTGTAATAACTCTGTAGCTATTGACATATCAAAGGATCTGGTATTTCACTCCAAGACTAAGCACATATCAATCAAGTATAACTTTTTGAAGGAAAAGGTGGAAGAAAAAGAGGTCAGATTGGTTTATGTGAGCATTAAAGAGAATATAGCAGACATCTTCACTAAACCTTTATCTCGGGAATCATTTGAGTATTTGAGAGACAGATTGGGGGTTTTTACCCCTCTGGTAGAGACTTAATTGATGCAGATGTGCATTAGTCCGGTGTGCATTATCAGAGCTACTTTTTGCTCTGGATTGATGAATCAGTGCTACTACTCAGGGGGAGTAGTCAGCCTTGAGATTAAGAGTTATTTATTTTGTTTGATTCTTTTGCATTGTTGTCAAAGGGGGAGGAATATATGTGAAAACCATTGCTATTTATTTATTGCACTCCTTAGGGGGAGTTCGGTAGTATTTGGTCCTTTTGTTTCAATTTTTCTTCAGGGCTTCAATGCTATATCATTTCATGGGAGATTGTTGGTGGTCTTCCATTGGGGGATACTTGTTTGGCATTTTCTTGGCACTGGGATGTTTTTCAAATCTAGTGTTGTCATCAATGCCAAAGGGGGAGATTGTTGGCCATATGGTGGAATTGATTATGTATCACATTGATGTTTTTTCATTGATCTCAACACTTGTTGTTTTGGTTGGTTACCAGCATTCGGTAGGTGGATTGGATTGGGAAGATAATTAGTTGATTTCCATCGATATGATCTGGTTGGTGGAATATGTTTGTATGGATGGTTCATAGGCTTCTAAAGTATGTTTTAGTCAGTTGGTATTGACTTGATGATTGGATGTTATCTTATGTTCTAGTAATATTGCTTTATTGATCTAGTAAGGGTCTCATCGGCAGAGCTTCATTCAAGATCTTTGATGTTATGCATAAGTGGTGTTGGTGCAGCTTCTAGAAGAGATTCAAGATGTTGATGGTGATTGTGTTCTTGCCTTATCTAATTGGTGTCATTGTTTTGGCATTTGTGGAACTAATTTAGGTCTGTTGCTATCTAGGTTATGGACCGGTTTACATGTAACATGTTGGTGGATCCTCCGATGTGCTTCCAGGATGATTTATTGATTGGATGATATTTTTTTGGCCTTAGGCCAACATCTGTTATGATTTTATTTCAGGATTATGTAATGGATCTATTGTATTATCATTTGTGTGGCCGACCAAATTGGTTAGGTCCTGGGTTGGTATAAATGTATGTAAGATCTCATTGTAGATCAGGTATCATGACAAGGAGCGAATAATGTAATAATCATTTGTGTAGAGGATTTGGTCAATCATAGTTGATCGAGTTGGGTTTATGTAAGAGGTTTTAGACCTCCCATTTTGAGCTTAGCCGAAACTATATTCTGGCATGTTTGATGCTATTACCGATAGTTTTTCTCTCTGGATTGTAGTCCAAACATCTTGAGGTGGTTGACATCTCTGTAATTAGTGAGAATTCATTGTGATGAGCAATGCGCTCTAGGTAGTGTGCCTTCCTACATGTGAAGGCCCCTATTGTAATCATATACTTGTTGTAGAAGTATCATTTGACTATGGGTAGGGTTTCCCACCATGGTTTTTCCTCATTGAGGTTTTCCACGTACAAATCATGGGGTTATGTGTTATGGTTGCATGGTATTGATTCACTAATTTTCATTTATGCTTTAATGCTTAATCAATTATACTGATATAATCTGTTAATAGCTGATTCACCCCCCCCCCCCCCTCTCAATTGTTCACCGGTTATCCTAATAGATATATATTGTAATAGCATAGAGAGGAAAAATGTCGTAAATGAATTAAGCATGGTGATTTTTACTTGCATGGGAACAAAAGATCTTGTAAGCATAGATTTATCCCGTCATGATATGAATGGGTATGGCAAAAGGTAGAGAGCTTATTAGTAGTGACAAAGTAATTTGCTAAAGATCATCAAGTTGTAATTAAGCCTAATTTGTACCTTTTATTTATTTGACATTATAATGAATGTGAAGATAATAATTTAGAATCATTTGATATTTCTTACAAAGTGATTTATTTTGGATGTCATTATTTAGTCAAAAGAAGGATGAAATTTATACTAGATTTACTACCCACTTATTTGAGTAAAATGAACTTCTTGGAGTTTCTTCATAGTGAATTGAGGTAAATCCGAATAGTAAAACTTTAATAGAAGTAAAATATATTTTATGATGTGAAGAGTGTTCTTTTAAATGTAATATGGTTTGGATGATTTAGTAATTTCAAGATATGTGGACTATGAATAAATCTTTCTTTGGCTATATTACTATATTCTACTAATCGATGCACTTGAGAATGATCTTAGCACAGGCTTGAAGAAATTGTGTGGAAGAAAACAATATTCATATGAGAAGGAGATATATTTATGTAAAGGTTAGACACTAAATGACAATAGTGAATTTTGCCGAGCATTGCGCAAGCTCAAAGGTATGCATTATATTAAACTATAGTCATAATTGATACAAGTTTTTATTTGCTAAGCACACCCATATCATATAAAGTAATGAGGAGTATCAAAGTAAGAATGTGAATTTAGCCTATATAAGCTGATATTAGTAATTGATCCTAACTTCGTAGATCATCTTAGAAATAATTGTAATGTTTGAGATTCCCATACACTTTTAAATTAGACCATAATAGTTATAATAAAGCAATAAAATTCTTGTGATAAGTTTATTTTACATATTTTGGAAGATAAATTCCATAATCTTATAGTGTATACTTGAACTCATTTATATAAGTCTTTATTAAATTTATATATTTATATGATAATATGATTATAAACATATATCATCTTCTATGTATATGTTTTGATACTCTTAATTTATAAATCTTCAATATGTGAACCGATCTATATGCAAAACCTTATTAAATCATCTTATGAACTCACCTGTATACAAATCCTCATAAAGACTCTACATACACTAGGATCCATTTTGTTTTCATAATGCCCTCTTGCTCTCTAGTTGGCTTGAGTGATATTGAAATGAATGAAGACAAATTATATGGTCAAGGTTTTGAAATGAATGAAGACAAGTCCAATTTAGGACAAGCATTTTAAATGTACTCTTGTTCTCTAGTTGGCTCGAGTGATATTTGTTTACTTTGATCTTTCTTTTATGTGTTGGGAGGATGGTATTTTCTTATGCCCTTGGTAATGTTTTGATGTTGCAAGAGGACATGATTACCTAGATTATCCTTGTGAATATATGTGTAAGAGGGGGTAAAAGACAATATATTCTTCATGAAAATGACGAATAGAAACTCTTTTTCCTTATTAATTCAATTAGATGAGAAAATCAGTTTAATTTCTCATGGATGTTTCTAGGGTAATAGGGGATGTTAGTTAATAAATATTCCATAGCATTGAATAAATGTTGATTTGTATATGTTAGGTTTGGGCATGTTACTGCTATAATATTCATTTTATTAGTAAGGTTGTTTAATAAAGAAATCTTGATTTGGTAGGAGATTTCAATAAAATAAGGTTCTTAAGAAATAGATTTGTGACGTCATATGTTGATTTATCATGATGGATTTAGGAACTTTGCTTCCTATTGGATGGTTGAAATAATGTTGACTTTAGGTTTATTAGGTTGATCTTGTTTTGATTATAATCATTATTATATGATACCATGATGCAATTTGAGTGGGATAATCATTAGAGGGGTAACTAGTACTAGTTAAAAAAAATAATATATGGATGTGATCACAATCATGTACTCTTATAACTTGAAAAATGTATGATTTGAGAGTCATTCTCATCATGAGAATTATAAGAATCATCTTGTTGTTTAGAGGTCATCGGGAATCACATAAGTGTGGTAGAGACAATCAATTAATGAAGCATGTAGATTGGCTTTTACTTTTCTCATTAGTTTTCAATGGAAATTGGTTTATGGGTTATGGATGGTGCATTTTTTTTAGACTAGGGCATCATCTCTATTTCACCTAAATGGGTGGCAGCCGACGAGAAAATTGTCTGGGGACTAGACCCTAGAAAGGGTTGCATACCCACTCTTATACTTCCTTAAAAGATGGTTTTTGAATTGTTTCATAAGCTACGAAGTCTCTACGATTTCACATAGGCAAGGCCATCTGTGATGAGCCCCTGAGACATTAGGTCTGGCCCTTAGGTCTTTCTCTTTTGGATTTGAATTTCTCTTGACACATATCCTTAGTAGATGCATTCTTTGTTCAACTTAAAAAATTTAGAAATCGTTTATTATCTATTAATCTAGATAAAAGAATGTTACTATTTATCATGATGATCATGTATTTAATTATCCTCTAACTATGTGTCAAACATCTAGACATGTAAACATCTTCCAGGTGCAAGTAAGAGAGGAAACGAAAATACATCATGATGAAATGTAGATGCAACTTGGATAAGAAACATATGCATTGTGTTGCAAACTAAAGAAGCATTCAGATATTATTTTAACATTTAATCTTGGTTCAAATAGATAAATGTTAAATTGACACTATTTCTTTTAGTATTGTAGACATCTAAAAATTGTCAACGCTTGCGGAGTCATACTTTAACATTTGCGCATTACCTTATTTTAGGGTTTCTGCATTACGTTAATATTTCTTCTATGTTGTGCACTTGGTCTTTATCATTTGCGAGCATCGAGTCCTTCTTCTACATTCCTCATTTTCATTGCTTTCGAATTAGGTCTTGTTGATAACAATCTTCAATCATTATTTTGGTCAATCTTATCCTGTCGCATCAATGTGCATGCTCATTTATCATCATTTTGGACATCGTCAATCCTAATCGATGATATAATTAGGGTTTTGTCCTCTTGTCAATCTTGTCATTTTGTGATCGATTCATCATCGATCCTTGTCCTTGTCAATCTCATCATTTTGCGATCGATTTGTCATCGATCTTCATCCTTGTCAATCTTGTCATTTTGCGATCGATTCGTCATCGATCCTTGTCCTTGTCAATCTTGTCATTTTGCGATCGATTTGTCATCGATCCTTGTCCTTGCATCATCGATCCTCATCCTTGTCAATCTTGTCATTTTGTGATCGATTTGTCATCGATCCTTGTCCTTTTCAATCATGTCAATTTGGATCAATTAGTCATTGTTCCTTGTCAATTGGCACCTATCAATTTGATCTCTTTATCAATCTTGGTCAATTTGTCAATCAATCTCAATCATTTATCAGCATTGGTCCTTTGTCAATCAAAATCATGATTGAATCGACATTAGTTTCTTGTTGTCTTGACCTAATTCCTTGTCCTCTTATTTCTAGGGTTTTATGATTTGTTCATTTAATCCTTTTCTTCTTCTTTGTGGGTTAAATAAATCTATTTATTTAGTCCTAGGTCTTTTTCATGAATTAATTAATGGATGAAAACCTATTAATTAATTCACCTAATTTCTATTTCATCTTTTTCCTCAATTTTCCAATTTACTAATTTCTCCTAATTCCTAATTTCTATTTCTCCTATTTTCTTCATTTTTTTCTAATTTTTCCCCTAATTTTCTCGTATGTTTGTGCTTCCATTTGTTGCAATCATGAAGGCTATTTTCTCTCTTCCATTTTTTCATGGGAATGGCATTTTAATCTTGTCATAATTTATCATAATTGTTGTCAATCAATCAATCTTGCATAGAAAATGTCAATTTTGTCATAATTTGTCATATTTGTCATTCTTGATTTGAAATTTCTTTTCAAATCTCTTCATGCTAATCTTGTCATCTCTCCAATTTGTCTATAAATTGGATGATTTTCTTCAATCAAAGGGATCAATCACATTTTTGAGTAACCTTATACTACAAATTTCATCAACAACTTGCTTTCTATTTGCATTTTGCACTTGTAGGTGAGATCCACATCAAATTTGAAGGTGAAAGAAGAACAATGGAGGAACAATGAAGGAGATACATGCTTTGGTTTGCATTTTATTTTAGTATTTCATCTTCATGCCTTTATTGATTGTATTGGGATTTCTTATCATTGCAATCTAGTTTTTTGTGGTTGAGTTAATATCTATTGCTTTGATAAATTCCAAATTCCTATCTACATTTTCTGGTGAACCCGACGTGAACTAACCCCTTAACCATGTTTTTGAGTGCTTTTGAGCTGATTTTCAGGTGAAAAACTCAAGAAACAGGGCGATTTAGAGCTTTTTGGACACTCTTGAGCCTGTGTCAAGACATCCTGCACCTGTGTTAAGACATCTTGTGCCTGTGTTGAAGGGATCTGCACGTCAAGACATCCTGTGCCTCTGTTGAGTCATTCTACGCCTATGTAAGGCAAGAAACAGAGGTGAAACCAGTGTTTTTACTTGCAAATTACTTTGTTTTCATTCTGTTCTTATATTCTGGTTTTTCTTTAGTATTGATTCTCTGTGCAGCATCTTGGCATTATGTGTGACGAAGACTAAAAAAATACAACTACTAACAAATCTTATGTAGGATGCGGTCAAAGACTTTCACTAAAACATCTTGTTTGTGATTTTTAAAGTAGTTCCACATTTAATTTCTTAAAGGTTAATGAACACCATGCATGCTTTGTTTGCTTTTAGTTTGATTGCATGTTTTAACCCTTAGAATTGGGCCTGCCTCTCGATCTGCTTGGCACTTCGCATAGGCATTGGTGAGAGGGAACAACCCAAAGTGGTGATGGGCTAAAGCCAAGCTCTTCCGAACCACTCTAAATAACTGTGGATGCAATGAAAGTTGTAGATAATGGGTGCTGGAATGGTATTGCGATGATTTATTCGTCGGATTAATACCCACCCGAATGGATGCCCTTACTAGAATCTCTTGTTTTTAGAGGCCAAAATCCTTTTATATGTTGGCTCAGGCATTGTGATACGCGCATACTAAAGACACCTCTCATGTACTCCTTAGTTAGAGATAGCAAGTTCTTGGGAAGTGATGCCCCTTGAACTTGAAGCTTGGTATGCCCGAGAAGTGAGTGCACTGTAAGGGGGAGCCAGTGCTACCAAGCGTCTAGCTATTCGGCTGAGTGTTGTATTTTGATTAGAGGATTCAACAGATATTACCTTTGCCAGCCATAGGATTTGTTGTAAATGTGCTTGATTGTCTTGAGTCAAAGTCAAACAAAAATTTTGTCTTCCATGATTGTCAAAGGTTAAATTAAAAACAAACTTTCAAAAGTGCTCATAATCAACTTGGATTTTCAAAATCAACAACCTTCAATTCAAAACAAAAATCCAAACAAAAGTCCAAATTTGTCCAAGTATTCATCCAACATTTGAACATGGCTTGTCAAAACATTGAATATCTTTGTTTCAAAATTCATGTCACTTTAGGCTAGGTTTTGCATAGTCCCACTTAGGTCCTAGGACATATTGTCATCTCCCTTCATTTTAGTCCTTTTCATTGCAAGCGTCCTCATTTTGCACTTAGGCTCAAAATCATTTCCATAAGTTTGCATTTCATTGTCATATCCAAGATAGATTTCCATTTAGGTGACATTCATGCATTATCCTTGTCATGCTAAAATTAGGTCTTGCCTAGGTTGCATTTTGCATATTCCAAGTCATTGGTCTTCGCATATCCTTATCATTGCATTGTCATCTTGTCTTGGCTTCATCTTGTCATATCATATCCTTAGATCATTTTTATGTCATATCCTAAGTCAATGTCATAATCATTTCCTTCTTGCATTTAGTCTAAAAAATTTGGTTTGTCAAACTTGAAAAATCAAAACTTTGGATGATACCCTAAGTTGTTGTTAAGGAATCTTGACCTTGTCTAAAATTTGTCCTTTCATTAATATCATTCTTGCCAAACCTAGCTTAGTATCCAAGCATATAGGTGAGACATTGTCAATTTGTCCTATTGTCATTTGGTCCTTTGTCCTTTAAGGTCTTGGCTTCATTTCAACTTCCCAAGGTTGAGTCTTTAGGTTTGCATTCCAAAAAGTTTGTAGAAATCTTGAAAAATGACAAAAACATAGGTTGCATTCTTGCCATAGATTGAATTTTCATCTATTTAGGTTGCATTTAGTTGTATATCATGCATCATCCTTTTAAAATCAAAAATAAAAAAAAAAAAAAAAATCCCATTAGTTGCATTGCATAGTGACATGTTTGTTGAAATGAGGTCTCAACCTTCTTACGAAGCCATGTCATCACAATTGAGAAATCAATCATGTCAATCCAATCTCTACATGTCTCAGAAATTGGATCAAACTTATCATGATGATGTAAATGTCCAAATACAAAAACTAGAGGAGAAACTAGCTTAAGAAAAGGAGATTTTGGAACAAAAAGTGAAAAACATTGAGAAGAATAGATCACAAATGTCCAAAACATTTAAAATATTTCAAGGTCCAAACCCAAAATTTGAGCCAATTGATGTAAAATCTCTTATCGAACGATCAGACATACCAGCTCTCATCTCTCAAATAGAGATGATGAAACAATTTCAAAAAACAAGCACAAATTTCAATCAAGTCCCAAATCAAAATTCATTTGGTCAAATTTCATTCAATCAAATCTTGAATCAACAACATATCCAACAGACACAACCAATGGTCCAACATATACAACCAGCACAACCAATGGTGGAATATCAACAAGTTCAACCAACATATCAATGCCAACAACCACAACCAAACATTCAAAAACAAAGGTTGCAGCCCACACCAAGCCAAGTTTCAAACATGTTGGAACAATTGAACCAAGTCCAATATCAAAACATGACATCAAACCAAAAACAAGTTCAAATTCAAGATACAACTATGTCAAAACCTTGAAAGAAAGGTGGCCTTATTGCAAGGATCTTAAGGAAATTACCAAGTGAGTTCTTTGAGGAAGATCAAAATAATACACTTATGCCTAGCAATGCCTCATCCCCCCACAAACAAATTGACTCTCCAGTGGCATCTATCCCTACACCTTTAGAAATTTCACAAGAACCTTCCATATTGTCCTCATCAAACAATACACCCAAGGATGAAATTATCCAAGAGCTATCCATAATTGATTGCCAAGATAATCCAATTCATGATGCACATCCTTTTCATGTTTCAAAAATACTAGACTCAATGCAACCATGCACTTTATTGCTATTACCTGTTTTAGAGGACCCCATTCGAAGTCCCTCTTCCTCATGTTCAAGCATTGATTCCCTACCAGAATCCATCACAAATGTTCAAAGTGCATTTCCTTCATGCCAAAACATTGATCCCTTGTTAGAATCCCCCATGCATATCCAAAGTCCAACCCCATGTCAAGAGGATAATTTAGAGCATGAAGAAACATGTCTGGAAATAGATGAAGATCAAGATCTTGAAACCTTATCATCCCATCCAATTGTTGACTAGGACCCCATGTTCCCAGACACTCATGATGATTCACTTATTCCTGTCAATTCTATCCAAGAACACAATGTCGTTTCAAATCCCATTGACATTCCACTTCCTAAGAAAGATCAAGATATCCCTTCCATCCTTTCTGGTGATCCCATTAAAAGTCAAGAGAAAAGCACCTTTAAAGAGGATTCCAATGATCTTCCTCCTTGTCAAGATCAAATTATTCCTTTAAATCCTCCACAAGATCCTTTTGTTCCTCCATCTCCTTGTCTTAGTGCTCCATATACACTCCAAGATCGCATTTCTTTTGATGATCCCATTATTTCTCCCATTCCATCTCTTGAAGAGCTTGTCATTGAACCATGTCCACTACACAATCCTAGTCCTCCTCATGATCCTAATCCCCCTCATGATTCTAATGTGTCAGTGCAAGATGTTCATGAACCCTTGACATACATAATGGGTTCTTCCACTTTGGTGCAATCCAATCCACTTCAAGATCTCATTATTTCTCTCATATCATATCCACCTCATAATGGACTCGTGTCTTCTTCCCAAAGGAAAGAGTATCCTAAAAGTCAAGATATTCATAAAGGAAAAGGAGTAGATCTCCATAAGCAAGAATCCTTTCATGTTAACAAAAATATTAAGGGTCATGTCTACACAACTCACTGTCCAGACGTTAGTATCCCTCCATCAAAATCAAAACATACACCTTCCCCATCATACTTTCCATCCATCTTAGGTCCTTATATCCCTTCCTCCTTTATGCAAGGTCAGCAAAGGCACACATCCTTGAGTAAATTTCATCAATCTAAAAGAACTCCATTGCATTCATATCCATCCATGCATCCATTTCCCCCTCCAAGCAATTTGGATGCCAAGTATAAAAGTCATAAGTCTAGAAATCCACATGTATTCAAGGATCAACATGTCCAATCTAATCAACATGTCAAAGCAAAAAAAAAATTGATCTATAAAGAAAAGGAAACATCCAAAAGGTCACAAAGGCCCATTGCTCAAAAACTAAAGTCAAAATATATATGGGTTCCTAAAACCCTTGCGTTGGCAATGCACTCCAAGGAACCACAAAAGCATGAAAAATCAAAAACCATGTGGATCCCTAAGTAGCTTCTTGAAGCACAAAAAGAAAAATCCAACTTGGCATCCAAAATTGATATTCCTCCATCCAACCCTCTCAAATTTGTTCCTCCATCACCTTCTTCATCCATTTTGGGCCCTTATGTCCCAAAATCCATAGCCTTTCCTTCGTCAAAATCTCAATACCCAAAATACATTTTTCCTCCATCAGTCCATCACCCCTCAAGGTGTGTTCCAATGTTGATCTTGCCAACATTTCTGTCCACTGAAGTCTAATTCTTCCAATAACCTATCCATTATCCAATGCATATTTTTCATCCTTCGATCCCTTTGATCCAATCCTTTACATAAATCCTTGCCTTAGTTTCATCTCTTTTTCCATTTCCTTATCCTACCAACATCTTTGAGCATACTTTTAAAGGTCATGGTCCATTTATTTCAAGGCTACTATCCAAAAAAAAAAAAAGATGTTTGAGTCCTTCTTCCATCCCCTATCATGTGTCCATCTTCTATTGAAAAAGTCAAAATACAAAAAAAAAAAAAAAGTGAAAAAAAAAAGACAAAAGAAAAAAAAGTAAAACAAAAATAATTCATCCACTGGTGAAAACCTGGCAAATAGGCACTTTGGACAAGTACCGTGATGAAAACCTGGCAAACAGGTGTCATGCATAATCTATGAGCTTCTTGCACACCACACTTGGGGGTAGGTTTCCTCCTATCATGTCCTATTACCCTTCATATCCTATTTTCCCTCATGCACATATCCCCTTTTCCACGTTTGATCTTGACAAG
The DNA here is from genome assembly GCF_030272615.1 of Cryptomeria japonica. Lineage (NCBI taxonomy): Eukaryota > Viridiplantae > Streptophyta > Pinopsida > Cupressales > Cupressaceae > Cryptomeria > Cryptomeria japonica. Next base: position 234,607,415 of record NC_081409.1, read on the forward strand.
GCTAAGGATATTCATGAGCATCATGCATCTTGTTTTCAGCTTTTAGTCTATCATAGCTTTTGGTCTTTATCCATTTGCTTATTACAACCTTTCATCCATATTCCCTATCTTATTGCAATTTTCTGCCATTATCTCTTAGCCAATCCCAACCTTCAATCCATGTCCCTTATCCATTCTTGGTCTTGCTTACCCTATCCATATCTTATCACTATCCATACACTCTTTTTCATTCCTTGATCTTGATCTGACATATGATGCAAAATTTAAACATGTTTTTCAAAAACCTCTTGACATGTCCCTCATGCCATGTCACTGCTTTACATTGGCATATCCAGTCTCTTGTCCCATCATGCAATAGCCCTTGAAAATTGTATCCATATTGTCTCTATAATAAAAGGCCTTTGTCTTCCCTCTATCCACCAACATTTCAGAAAGCCTATTTATTCACCTATCATATTCCTTTCCTTGTTAGACACTGGGGGCAAAATCCTAAAAATCATATAATGTCCTGAAACAAATCCAAAAAAATCTATGTCCTAAAAAAATCCCTAAAAAGTCAAATAAAGTCCTGAAAAACGAACAAAAAAATTTCAAAACATCAAAATCCAAAAACAATTCCTTTGGTATTTTGCATTTTGTCAATAAATGGTCCCCTTCTTGCGTAGACAGATCACTGAGCATACATCCAACGACAATCAATCAAACATTGTGCTTTCATGAAATCATGTATTAACAGATGAACTTTTCAATCAAACTAGACATTCAAACTGATCAAAATTGTCATATCAATCAATCAACATCAATATCATTTGTCCTTGTCACTATTATCATGGGTCTTATATAGGGTGTGGTATACTCGAAACCAGACTGTGTCCTATCTTAGATGGGGTACCACATTCCCTGAAACTAGACAACATGATCATTCTTGTTTTCCACCTTTGACAATGGCGATCAGACTATTTGTTTGACTTGGTCAAATTTGTGCGTCTTATCTTCTTACTGATTTATCTTTGGCTTTGATCATGTTCCTATGTTGCTCAAGGATGTCACTGAGTGATTTAGAGTGGCCGGGATGGTTCATGGTCCCTTTCCTTTTTGTTGTGTTTGTTGTTTGTGGAATGTTTGTCACAAACTAGGGCAACTATATCATTGGGTGTCTGTGATAAGTACATTCGCTTTGTGAACATCGTACATACCTCAACCCTTGATGTATGCACCCTAGGATGCTTCACTCATTCCTTGTGTGCAATGTGTCTATCTTTTGCAAAAGGGGTTGTGTTTTAGCTCTGGCCTTCAATGCCATGATGCTCTGCATCCGCTTTGCTACATTAAATAAAGGTTCTCACCTACTTTTGTGCATTGGTGAAAGCAAGTTTTTCTTCATCTCTAATTGTCCTCTATCTAATTTCTTCTTACTAACATTTCTTCCGTCAGTTTGGGCAGTCAATTTGGTCTAGTTCTTCGATCTCCAAAAAAAAAAAACATAAGCTGCATCCTGCATTCATTGGTTAGTGCGTTTGCATTATATCAAGCCCATATCAAGCATTTTATCCATTTCATATTATAAATGCACCAAAAACACATAAAAATATATTCATAGATGTTCCACAATGGTACATAAACAGTGCATAAGCCATCCATAGATGGAAAGTACACATCAGCCATAACACATTGCATTCCCTCGTATAGCTGCATATCATATCATATATCAAAACAATATCGGAGTACAAAATTGGACTGTCCGTCCTAAGTATGGCCCGCAAGCTAAGTATATAATGTCAAACTATATATGTCTCTATCATAAGGAGTACATGCCTTTGTCACTGGGTGCTCCCTCTGTCCTCCTCATCCCTGCCATGTCTCAAAGATGATGTCCCTCCTGTCCCTAGTCCTGGTTGTGGTGGTCTCATAGGTCCACTCACCCCCATGCTACTCACTAACCTCTGAGAGCGTGGCCTACTCTCTGTCCTCGACCGTGACCAATATGACACTGCTCTTTGCTCTGGTGGAACTGCACTCTCATATAGTATCCTCAACTGGTGCATCTCATCTTCCGTCTCTACCAACATATGTGCCATCTCACGTGCACTGGCATCCCTAATCGACCCAATATACTCGGTCACTCTCTGCTTTGCTTGTTGTACCTTGGCTATCATTGTATCTCAAGCCGCTGTCAGTCTGGCTATCTCTACTCTGAACTGATCCTACTTTGTCCTCAAGATAGCATTTTGTCTCTCTAATGTGGCAATGTAATCATGCTGACTCACTATGGTGGCTCTGCATGTCTACATCTCCTCTATGCTAACTGTCTCCTTCCCTATGGGTATATCCTGCAATGCCTCCTGATCTGCTGAATCTGGCTCATCTCGCTGCATGCACTTAGGACTCTCCTCATCCCCCTCGTCCTCATCATCTCCCTCCTCATCATCTCCCTCCTCATCATCTTTGTCCTCATCATCTCCCTCCTCATTATCTCCATCCTCATCATCTTCCTCCTCCTCTCCAGCGAGTGGGAAGTCCTCCTATCTCCTAGGTATTAGAATATCAAGATCCATCAATGGCACTGGCCGCCATCGTGCAAACCATCGCTCATACTCCTCTATCATCCTAGCATCTACAACATCTAATCTCCAATCCCACTATCTCTATTGTAGCTGTGTAAAGTCAGTATATGCTATGTGTGGTTGAATCATCCTCCCCCACTGACTCGTCTCTCTGTGAGATCAGACAAAGTTTGCAGTCCCTATCAATACATCTTGCCTCTCTCCAAACTATCATCTAACTCTCTCTGGTAGGTACATCTGAATCACTCTCTGGTAGTTCACTAGTTGCCCAATAAGGTATCTCTCCTATCTGCAATACGGTAGCTCATCCCTATCATCTAACCATCTAGGGAAATCATGATATGGCCTCCATGTGAAATCTCTCAATCTGTCTAGCTCATGTCGCCAATACAATATGTATCCGAATGGACCCTGTCTCAACATACCCCCATAACAGTACACATATGGTCAATGTGGTACTACCTGTCTCTCTGCAATCAGTCGACATATGGCTATGTGCTCAAATGCCCATACCTGTAACAGTGTGACCCCACAACTCAAAGTCTGGACCCTTTGATATGCTATCTGATGCAATTGAAAATATAGCATGGCAAGCACACATGGTCCCCATGCGTATATAGTCCCCTCTGTTGCCATCCGCTCTAGCACTCTTCCCCATCCAATAGGGAATCCATGTCCTCATCTGTCCCCTGCTAATAGACATGCTATAACCACTACTATGACCACATATCACTGATCGTACTATGCTGCCATGGTCTCCCAGCAGATCTCCCTCTCTACGATATCAAGGTCCTCTGCATTGCACTCAAATAATCTACACAAAGAGTCTCTCCCTATCGCTGGGTCGTATACTACCATCTCCCCATGAATTGGAATGCGGAGGATATGCCACACGTCCTCTAGTGTCACAGTCACCTCTCCAGTTGGCAAATGGAATGAGGAAGTCTCTGAATGCCATCACTCTGCCAATGCAGTGAGCAGTCCTATGTTTTCCCTAATCTCGGGCATGTATGTGATGTAGTATAATCCAAGTAATGCTAGTGTATCTTTGTCAGTCTGGTCTGTTCTCCCGTGTAATCAATGGATACTGTCGACTCTACATCACAATTGGGGCACACATTTGTCAGTTTTAGGGTTTTCTCCTAAGGGCTAGATTTCCTTGTTTCATGCACCAATCAGGGTTTTTCTTATCCATTTTGACCTATCCTACCCTTATCCCTCTTTTCGAGATCATCCGCGCACTGTTTTTGGTCAAATTCGGGTCCTAAGTGCACAACTGCGCCTGTGTACCCTACCCTGCACCTGTGTAGTATCAAGCTATGCTTGTGTACCTTACACAGGCATAGAATGTGCCCACACAGGCATAGAACTCTCTTTTTCCTTCCTCTGTGGGCCCCGCAATGTCCCACAAGCAAGCAAAATTCATGAAATTTGACATATGGGTTTTTGAGCTACATACTGTTGCTCCCATGTCGTCCAGTTGTCTGTAGGTGCGTACACATTCCCTAAGGTGATCTTCCATTGGAGTGTTCGCCATCTCTTTGCAAGGGTCCTTTTCCAGAGCAATAATTCCTCCACTTTGGCCAGTGCAAATGAACTTTTTTCATTCTCTTTGTCTCCTATATAGCTCTTTGTCAGTACTTAGATGGATGTGCATGCTCTCCATCTTATGCTGGTCGCGGTCTTTTGCACCTTCCACTGCTTATCATTTGTGTATCCGATCTCCAATTTTTGATCCGTTCGAACCTATCATCTTCTATCATTCTTATCGATCAATTGGCCTCTTTTTTGGATTTTTCTGGCCAATTCCTCGAGGGGGCATGCATATGTCATTGTTATTGTCTAGGGCATTTTCATTATTGTTCTTTGAAACAACGCTTAAAATCGCATTGTCTCAAAGAGGGGAAAAATGTAGACATCTAAAAATGGTCAATGCTTGTGGAGTCATACTTTATCATTTGTGAGCATTGAGTCCTTCTTCTACATTCCTCATTTTCATCGCTTTTGAATTAGGTCTTGTCAATAACAATCTTCAGTCATGATTTTGGTCAATCTTATCCTATCACATCAATGTGCATGCTCATTTATCATCATTTTGGACATCGTCAATCCTAATCGATGATAGAATTAGGGTTTTTTCCTCTTGTCAATCTTGTCATTTTGCGATCGATTCGTCATCGATCATTGTCCTTGTCAATCTCGTCATTTTGTGATTGATTTGTCATCGATCTTTGTCCTTGTCAATCTCGTCATTTTGCGATCGATTTGTCATCAATCTTTGTCCTTGTCAATCTTGTCATTTTGTGATCGGTTCGTCATCGATCCTCATCCTTGTCAATCTCATCATTTTGTGATCGATTTGTCATCAATCCTTGTCCTTGCATCATCAATCCTCATCCTTGTCAATCTTGTCATTTTGTGATCAATTTGTCATCGATCCTTGTCCTTTTCAATCATGTCAATTTGGATCAATTAGTCATTGTTCCTCATCAATTGGCGCCTATCAATTTGATCTCTTTATCAATCTTGGTCAATTTGTCAATCAATCTCAATCATTTATCAGCATTGGTCCTTTGTCAATCAAAATCATGATCGAATCGACATTAATTTCTTGTTGTCTTGACCTAATTCCTTGTCCTCTTATTTCTAGGGTTTTATGATTTGTTCATTTAATCCTTTTCTTCTTCTTTGTGGGTTAAATAAATCTATTTATTTAGTCCTAGGTCTTTTTCATGAATTAATTAATGGATGAAAACCTATTAATTAATTCATCTAATTTCTATTTCATCTTTTTCCTCAATTTTCCAATTTACTAATTTCTCCTAATTCCTAATTTCTATTTCTCCTATTTTCTTCATTTTTTTCTAATTTTTCCCCTAATTTTCTCCTATGTTTATGCTTCCATTTGTTGCAATCATGGAGGCTATTTTCTCTCTTCCCTTTTTTCATGGGAATGGCATTTTAATCTTGTCATAATTTGTCATAATTGTTGTCAATCAATCAATCTTGCATAGAAAATGTCAATTTTGTCATAATTTGTCATATTTGTCATTCTTGATTTGAAATTTCTTTTCAAATCTCTTCATGATAATCTTGTCATCTCTCCAATTTGTCTATAAATTGGATGATTTTCTTCAATCAAAGGGATCAATCACATTTTTGAGTAACCTTATACTGCAAATTTCATCAACAACTTGCTTTCTACTTGCATTTTGCACTTGTAGGTGAGATCCACATAAAAATTTGAAGGTGAAAGAAGAACAATGGAGGAACAATGAAGGAGATACATGCTTTGGTTTGCATTTTATTTTAGTATTTCATCTTCATGCCTTTATTGATTGTATTGGGATTTCTTATCATTGCAATCTAGTTTTTTGTGGTTGAGCTAATATCTATTGCTTTGATGAATTCCAAATTCCTATCTACAAGTATTATAAATGCAGTCTGTAGTGATTTTAAAAAAAAAATTATTACAAATTTGATTCCTTACGTGAAGGGTAAATAAAATGTGTAATGTTCGTTGAAGCATGTAAATTTTGGGCATTACACCCCCCTTCCCACAGCTATGGGGGAGGCGACCCATGCCATGGGTGCCTCTCTCCCCACAACTATGGGGGAGGCGACCCATGCCATGGGCACCTCTCCTCCCACGTTGTGGGTGGGGAATTAAACCCCCCCTCGCATGGGAAAAGTAGATGTTAGGTGCCCACACAAATTCGTCGTTTCATATTTTTTATTTGCAGTTAAAATATTATTTCCTAGCAGTATGTTATTTGAAATATATATATATATATATATATGTAGACACCTAAAATTGTCATGTCTAATTAAATAAATATTTTATTTATTTAATTACTTTAGCCTAATTTATCTATTAATTAAATAAATCCTTATTTATTTAATTAATTCATTTATCCTCTTCTAGCCTTATTTCTCATTTAGATAAATACATTTATTTATTTAAATTTTCCTTTTTCTAAATTAAATAAATATCTTATTTATTTAATTATCCCACTTCTTCTATTAATTAAATAAATCTTTATTTATTTAATTAATTCATTAACCTTTTCTACCCATGACACATGTCATTCATCTCTTAATTCATACACTACCTACCCCTTTCATTATTTTATTATTTCTTTTACCTACCCTCTAATCATAGCCAACTTTTTTTACACCTCTCAATCTTATCCCTCCATTTCATATAGTGTCTTCTATATAAGGAGATACTTCCTTCATTATCAAACCCTAATCATTTTATGCACTTGACTACACTACACTTTTGAGCATATGCGATCCTACTTGCAACCGCATTCCATTCTTTGTTGAGCTCTTGTGCACATAAAATCTGAGAGCAAATATATCAAGCAAGATCAATGGAGATCCAAACCCTATTGGACATGTGATGGTATAATCTTTGTGATTTCATTTGATTTGCATTGTCTTAGGTAATCTTCATATGTTATGGTGGATCTTTGTTGTTGTTAGGCTAGGGTTTTGTGGTTGAATTCATTTAGCATTTCAATATCGTTATTATTGATTATCCATTTTCACCATAAACATTTTGGCATGCCCGTTGGGACTCTTGTCCCTTTTTTTTTGCATTTAACATCCTTGTTGTAGATTTTGTGTTTTGAAGTTGCAGATCGGACATTTTCGACAACATTTTGATATTTTCACGTTTGCGTACTTTCAGATTGCTTTTTTTATTTTCTGGCACATCTACGACATTTGGAATCACGTCTATGTTCTCGACAGTATTTTATTTTGCAGATTCTGGAAACCCCGTTTGTGTTCCTCAGTCGTGTCTGCAGTGTTTTTAGACGCATTTGTGTCCAGAAGTCACGTCTGGGTTCTGGAGCCACGTCTGTGTCTCACAGAAGCGTGTCTGCATCAGGAAGTCGCGTCTGTGTGCACCGGTTTCATTTTTTTTTGGGGGTTTATTGATTTGGTTTTGGGTTTTGCATTTAAGGTTTCAGATCTGGTTTATTTTGAGCTAACATTTTCAGATCTAGCTAACGAAATTGGTGCAGCTCATCTTGAAAGAAAAATCATTTTGTTGAAGGCCCCTATTTTCGCAAAGTCTTTTGGATTTAAAATTTACCTAACTTGTGTGCTTGCAGGAAGGGGTGATTATTTGAAACAATCCAAACTACTAACAACTCTTTGTTGCAGGTCCTTGGCAAGGGTTTTTGGATTTTTATTGTGTGCTTTGTTTTCAATAGACTAGCAAACACTTCAATTGGTGCACTAAAATTGAATCATTGTCTTTTGTGTCTCGAGCAATAGACTCTTTTTGTTTAATCTTTAGAGGGCCTGTCTTCCCGTGTGGTCATTAGGACTACTAGTGAGAAGAGAACGACCCAAGTGGTAGCGAGGAAAACCCACCTCTTCCGAACCACTATAAATAACTGTATTCATGGTGAAAAGTATGAATAACGTGTGCTGATTAGTTCATACCGACACTATGTCTCCCCATAAACCCGTTTGATCAAATTTATTTGATCAGTTGTAGGGCGTAGCCCCTACCAGCTGGGAGCCTTCTGTATTTATAGAGCTGAAAGTGTCGCATGTATGGCCACACAAGTGGATGCCCTTACTAGCACCTTTTTGTTTTAGAAGCCCAAATCCTTCTAGTTGTTGGGGCAGGAGGTCGGACCTCTAGTAGCGACCCACACACATACGGTTCTTAGTAGAGATACAAAGTTCACCATGGGGAGTTTTCGTGGGGACTGATGCTTGGCTGACCCGAGAAGTGAGTGCCAAGGGTGGAGCCAGTGAGGTCAAGCATCTAAGTATCTACTCTGAATAGCGTAGCCTTGGGGGTAAAACCTTATGTGGGATCAACAACTATTGTCTTGGCCAGCCATAAGAATTGTGCTTGACTTATTTTAAACATTTAGAACATTTAGGACCAAACAACAAAACATTGTGTCTTTTGTGTCTTCATGTGTATGCAAAACATTTTTACATCAAACAACACACTTTTTTTGGAGTCATTTTGAGTCTAAACACTTGCAAACATTGGGTCTTCATCAACACTGTGTCCTCTTGTCACAAAAAAAGTCAAATAGTCAGATTTGGTCACAACAAAAATGACTTCACAGATTGGAAAAAATTGCACAAATTTTGCAGAAACATGTCTATGTCTGATATAATAGCATCTGTGTTGTATAACCACGTCTGTGAAGGGCAGAAATGCGTCTGTGTTTCTAGAATCAACAGTGCACTTTACAAAAATCTCAAAAACGTGTCTGTGTTAAACAAAACCACATCTCTGTTAGGAAATCGCGTCTGTGCAGTATACAGGTGTGTCTGTGTTCAGAATTGAAAAAACTTTTACAGTCCAGCAAACAAACACAGTCAATTTCGGAATTCTTGAGCTTCCTAAGTCATTTCTTCAGGGTTTCATTTGGCATTCAACCTGTCTTTAGATCTCACATAGTCCATCATTGCTTCACACCTTACATTACATTCACATTTGTCTAAACTTGAGTTAAAAGGTCACTTGCTTGTCCTCATCATACTTTGTCAACACACTACATACAACAACACTTTGCTAAGTGGTCCCTCATCAAGGTCTATCACCTTTGGGTCTCATTTGGTCTTACTTAGAGTCAAGGTCAACTTACCTCATCAAGAGAAACTATCCTCTCTTTGGAGGTCACACCCACTCTACTACATACATACTTACTCTTACACCTTGGACATTGCAAGAACACCTCAGATTCATTTACATTCCATCCATTTCTTGGTCTTCCATACTTTTTTCCATTTTCATCTAGTCTAACACATCTTGGTCAATACCTAGTTCATGGTTGAAACCCGTCTTCAAAAATCTAGGAGAGAAACTAAAGAGGCTCAAGAGTCTGCAAACATGAGTGTCTATGAGTATGACAATGATGTCTTTTTCAATACTGATCATAACACATTACCTGACATGGATACCTATAGAAACATTTCAAATGTTGAGCACATGGACACTACAAACAACAATGATACACACAATGACAATATGGACAACTTTTCCGTACATTCAACAGATGTGGAAGAATCCATTATGGACCCCCACTTCAATCGATTGATTGAGGAAATAATGAGGAGACATAGACAATACTTCTTACAAATGATGGGACAAAGTGGAGCCAAGATACCTCATGATTTTGACATGTCTCAAATAATGGAAAATCAACCTTTGCAACAAACTCACTCCAACATGGATCAAAGGAGGCCTAATAGTGGAGGCAATAGAGGACCACATATGGTACCTGAATCACCATCATCTTTGTTTCAAAAACCAGAGGTCCCACATACACATGGTCAAGCATATGATACTCACCTTCGCAGACCATTATGGAAGTCTTATGCAGAAAGATATGCTCAATCACATACCAATGCTAAGGATCAACCACCAAAGCAATTGGATATTCAAAGGCATGCTCAAAATTTGGACACAAGGAAACCCCATGTCAAATTTGGGGGTAACACATTAGAACATGACATGCCTATAGAATATGGTATACAGGGACAAAATAGATATGGTGTTCCTCAACATGAATCTATACCAAGTGGTCCATATATGCAACATCACTATAGACCTCCTCCATATGAACATGTGTATGATCAATATCATCCATATATGCAACATGCTCCTCCTCCAATTGGTGCCTCAAGCATGGGGTATGGTCCAAGAAGTCGATCTCCACCTAAGAGCAATTTGGACCAACAAATCAGGGACTTACAAAAGAAAATGGAGGACATAAATACACCAAAGCCAACATACACAATGAGAGACATATGTCCTTATCCATTTGACAAGAGCATTCCAATGCCTCCATTTCCTACACACTTTGTGACACCTAAGTTTGATAAGTATAGAGGAAAAGGGGATCCTAAGGCACACATAAGACAATTTTTCACAGCTTGCATTGAGGTAGTAGCAGAAGAGACATATTTGATGAGATTATTCCCACAAAGCCTAGGCGATCAAGCTATGGAATGGTTCTCCCAACTTCCACCTGGTATTAAGTCATGGGACGACTTAGCAGAGGCATTTATCAAACATTTCTCTTACAAAATAGAGACAGACATATCAGTCACTACTTTGTACAACACCAAGCAAAGGGATGGAGAATCCTTTTCATCATTTTTACAAAGATGGAGAAATCTAGCCAACAGATGCTCTTGTGAAATTCCACAAAAACAAATGGTAGAGATGTTCACACAAAATGTTAACAAAGACATTGGATATGATCTAAGGAAAGATTGTTTGTCCACCTTCAAGGACGTCATTGAAAAAGGCTTAGCAACAGAGAAGGTCCTAATTGAACAAGGAGTCATTAAGATATTCAAGGAAAACAAAGATGACTTTAAAGGAAAGGACAAGCCAAGATTTTGGAACAAAAACAAGAACACAGTCAATGATGGTGTTGTTGATGCCAACACAGTACGACCCAAATTCATTTTTTCCGGATCAAGCTCTACAAACAATCAAGTGAATACTCAAACAACTTCTAAATCACAAAGGAAGTACACTCCATTGGGAGAACCACTTGAGTCAGTTTTCGAGAAGCTAGTGGCAAACAGGGTAATCACAGTTCTAGATTTTCCTCCATGTGAACCAAAGGTTAAACCAAATTGGTGGAATGATGATGAGTATTGTGAATTTCATAAGAGAAAGGGTCATAAGATAGGAAATTGTCATCGACTGAAGAACATCATACAAGATCTCATTGATAGAGGTGACATTGAGATTGAAGGACACTCATCCAATCAAGAACATGAAATGTTTAAGAAACCATTCCCAAAGCATGACAAGGGAAAAGATAAAGCCATAGATGACCAAACCAACTATACCAGAGCAACCTATAACTATGATTCAACTATCAATCACATTTCGATGGACAATTACGTCTCTACCACTATCATCAAGGACAAAAACCCTGAGAATTCTACCCAGAGACCCAAGGTTGTCCTAAAAGGTGTTGGATCTTCTTCCGAACCTACCTCTGAATGTCATGTTACAACCCGCCGAGGTAAATTCACTTTACAAGGTGCTCCAACTAAAAACACTTCTTCCTCATCAACCAAACCTGAGTATGACCTTGTAGAACAATTAGGGAAGACACTCGTGCTCATCTCCATCCTTGAGCTCTTACACATATCCCCTGCACATAAAGATATTCTTGACAAAATCTTGAGAGACACCGCCATTCCTACTGATCTGAACGTGGACTAGTTTCAAGCCATGGTGGGATACCTTTCTGTTCCACATTCCCTTACATTCATAGAAGCTGACGACACCTCTGTAAGTCAGCCACATAATGCACCACTACATATTGAAGCCTTCATACACAAACATCGAATAAAATGAGTCCTGATAGATGGAGGAGCTGGTCTAAACATTTGTACATTGAGCACAATTAAACAATTGGGATATTCTGATAAAGCTGTGAATTCTATAAACAAAATCACCATTAAGGCATATGATGATGAAGAGCATTCATCCAAGGGCACAGTCACCTTACCTCTCAGAGTTGGGCCAGTTACAAAGGATGTGGTTTGTCAAGTCCTAGATCTAGATCTCACTTACAACATATTGCTAGGATGTCCTTGGATTCATGAAATGAGGGCAGTCCCATCTACATATCACCAATGCATTACGTTTCCTCACAATGGAGTGGAGGTAATAGTTAACGATGATCCTAATCCGTTCATATACTGCAATAACCTGAGATCAAAAACTGAGACCATCATTCCTAGTAATCGCGAAGCTGTTCCTTCTTCGGCATACATTGATCCTGAGTCATTAAAACCTTCGACATCAAAACAAGGTGAGCTTAAAGGTAAATTTTAGGACAAGGGCATGGGGGAATACACTTTAAATCAGACCATGTACTTACAACAAGTCATGAGTTCACCAAAAGAATTGGAAGACCACATCCTAACAAGCAAGTATCCATCATTATACTCAAATGGGACCCTACTACCTTTCAAAGATGGGGTGAACTGGAAGAGGAAGACTTATACAAAATGCTTTATAAAGAACTTGAAGATGATACACAAGATCATATCAGTTTACCATGTGAGAAATATGGAAAAGGTTTCAAGATCCTACAAAAATTTGGGTATGATGGAAAAATCCCTCTTGGGTTACGAAAGGAAGGCATCATTGAACCTTTACAACCTTGACTTTCAAAAAGGAACGCTCAAAAGGACTTGGTTTCCTGACTTCTAAGGTCCACACTCAAAGGATAGAAGAAGCCTTACAAATCAAAGCTGCCAAAATTCAACAAGAGGATCGCTATTCCACAGACTCCAATGAATGGGAATAGGGTTCAGATAAATCTTCTAGTGACTACGAGCTCATTGAAACATTCAAAGAGCTAGATGAACCCACAGAAGAAGAGGAATTTTATAAAAGATTCAAAGTTGGTCAAGAAACAACCCATGAGGATTCCACATAGTCCTTGTCTCAAGGTCCTAGGTTGAAATCACATAGGATGAGAACACCTATCCCAGTATGCGCTACTAGTGATGATAATTTGGATTCATTTGCGATCAAGATTGATGAGGAGAGTGCCATCGATGACCTCTATAATTACCTTGACATACTCGAATATAACTGCATCTTCACTCTTAGCCCCACTAACTTCGAAGACATTAAAGGCCTTCCCCTTATTCACCACCAACTCATTGACTGGGATCATGAAGGGCCTACACAGTTTGACACATTCCAAAATGATGAAGCTTTTATTGACTATCTTGGCATATGAGATGATCTTCCCTCTGGGGACCATAAAGTGGGATACACTATAGAACTCAATAGCGTGGCATATTTTGGTGAGGGCGTCGGACCTTCCAGTCGCAAAAATGTGAAAATAAGAACAAACCAAGGGTCTTATGGCAAAAACCACACTGTGGCATTGTCTGACCCCAAAAAAGTAAAAAGAAAGGACGTATCTGAGGGCGAAAACCTCTCCGAGGCACCCGAAGATGGAAGGCTCAACATTCTCCCAGCATCATATGAGGAAAAGTCATCCATGTTGGTAGAGGAGACTATCAAAACAAACATTGGTACAGAAGAGGTTCCACACAACATATTCCTGGCTCAATTGTTGACGAAGTCAGAAAGGTCAAAATTCATAAGTTTCTTCAAAGAAAGACAAATCAACTTTGCCTGGTCATATGCTGATATGCCTGGATTAGATCTGGATTTGGTAATGCATCATTTGATAGTTAAACCAGGGGCAAAACCAATGAAACAAAAATTAAGAAAGATGCATCCACAAGTCGCATTATTGGTCAAAGCAGAGCTAGAGAAATTACTGGATGTCGGATTCATACGCCCAATTCATTATCCTGAATGGATCTCCAACTTTAGTAAACCAGATCGCAACATCGGAATATATATAGATTTCAGAGACATCAACAAAGCTTGTCCTAAGGATGACTTCCCATTACCAATTATTGACTTGATTGTCGATCTCACAGCAGGTCATGAAATGTTATCATTGATGGATGGATTCTGTAGTTATAATCAAATAAAGATCATGTCTGAGGATCAACATAAAACATCATTCACTTGTCCTTGGGGAACCTTCTGTTGGAATGTCATGCCCTTCGGGCTAAAAAATGCAGGTGCTACATATCAAAGAGCCATGACTACTATCTTTCATGATCTCATGCATGTAACTATGGAAGATTATGTCGACGACCTCTTGGGCAAATCAATAGACCAAAATATACATTTGAACATACTTTCAGTCGTCTTTGATTGGTTGGAAAAATACAAAGTAAGATTAAACCCCAAGAAATGTGTCTTTGGAGTAACCTCTGGGAAGCTCCTAGGATTCATTGTATCCAAAAGAGGAATTGAAGCTGATCCAGCAAAAGTCAAGGCCATCTTGGAGATGCAACCACCAAGAAATATCAGTCAACTTCGGTCTTTACAAGGGAGACTCCAGTCCATATGAAGATTCATAGCGCAACTTGCAGATAAGTGTAATCCTTTTCAGCACCTGCTACATAAAAATATCAAATTCAAATGGGATGATAACTATCAATAGGCTTTCCAGACAGTCAAATATTATCTTTTGAATCCGCTAGTTCTGATGCCACCAGTTCCAGATCAGCCTCTGTTACTATACATATCAGCTACTCCAACAGCATTGGGGGCACTCTTAGCACAACAAATTGCTGAGGGCAAGGAAAAAGCAGTATACTATATCAGTCGCACATTGGTGGGATATGAGCTAAACTACACACCAATTGAGCGTGCATGTCTCACCATGGTATTTTCTTCATAGAAATTATGACATTACATGCTCACTCATAAGACTAAGCTGGTTGCAAGAATCGATCCATTGAAATACCTTCTGAATAAAGCAACACTTACTGGGTGACTAGCCAAATGGGTAATGATCCTGAGTGAATTCGACATCGAGTATGTGGATAGAAAAGAAATAAAAGGACAAGCCATCGCAGATCAATTAGCGGATGCCCCCATGATAGATGATGTTCCTCTAAGTTTAGAATTTCCAGATGAATCCATTTTAACAATGTCACATGCAAAGCCATGGCAACTGTACTTCGACGGCTCATACACACAGCATGGGGCAAGAGCTAGCATCCTCTTTATAACTCCTCAAGGGGATTCTATACCAAAATCATACAACTTATCATTTCCTTACACTAACAATATAGCGGAATATGAGGCATTAACAATTGGATTATGGATTGCAGTTCAGTGGAAGATCCAAGAACTTCATGTTTTTTGGGATTCTCAACTTGTAATTCATCAAGCAACTGATGATTACCAAACAAAAGAAGAAAAATTAATGCCTTACAAACAAATGGTGGATGACCTGAAACAACACTTCACAAAGATAGACTTTGAGCAGATACCAAGAGAGCAGAATCGAGCCACAGATGCCATGGCTACAATTTCTTCACTGATCGATCTACCTCCAAATGAGACCCACTATGAGTTCTTGGTCGATAACCTTTTGGTTCCTTCATATGAAATCATTCCTACTGAGATGATATGTGTTGTCAGTCCCGAGTCCCAGTTATATGGTTCTATTTTCACATACCTTCATGACAATACCCTACCTCCTGATCTATCAAATAACCAACGTCGCACTTTCATTCGCCAATCCTCTCGATATGTCATTTTAGCTGATATCCTATATCGACTAGGTCTAGATGGCACTCTTATTAGATGTTTAGAAAGCGACGAAGCTCAAATTGTGTTACGTGAAGTACATGAAGGGGTATGTGGTCCTACCTTAGCCAAGAAACTCATCAGGACTGGATATTACTAGCCCAATATGGAAAAAAGACTCATATCAGTTTGTCAAGAAATGTAAGCAATGTCAAATTCATGGAGACCTCATACATGTGCCAGCACAAGAACTTCAACCAATTGCGTCTCCTTGGCCCTTTTGTCAGTGGGGACTCGATTTCATAGGCAAGATTCACCCTCCTTCTTCCAATGGTCATAAATTCATTATCACTACCACAGAGTATTTCACAAAATGGATTGAAGTTGTGCCTCTCACACAAGTCACTGGAAAATAGATTGATACATTCATCCTCAACTATATCATTTGCCGATACGGTATTCCTATTTCCATTATCACTGATAACGGGCGTCCCTTCAAAAATCAAGATGTTCGTGAACTCTGTGAACGCTTCCATATTTCCCATCGTTTCTCCATGCCATATTATGCCCAAGGTAATGGTCAAGCTGAGGTGTCTAATAAGACAATCCTTAAAATCCTAAAAAAGACAGTCGACGACGTTGGCCGTAATTGGCATATCCAACTTAATCCTGCACTTTGGGCATACCACACAAGTGTCCGCACACCTATAGGAGCTACACCCTATTCACTTGTCTACGGAACTGAAGCCATCTTGCCTATTGAGGTCGAGCTACCCTCTTTACGAGTCTCTTTGCAAAACATTATCAGTGATGAAGACTATAGGGTCTCTCGCTTACAAGAACTTGAACTACTGGATGAACGAAGATAAACTGCTTTTAATCATCTCAAGGCTTATCAACAATGAATGAGTCGTAGCTACAATCACAAGGTCAAGCCTCACACATTTGAGGTAGGTGATTTGGTTCTCAGAGATAACCCCAAAAATCAGCAAGACAGAGAGAAGAAGGGCAAGTTCGAACCAAATTGGCTTGGTCCTTACATCATCACAGCAGCATATGGATCTGGTGTATATCAACTCTCAACTATAGAGGGTGAACCTTTGGAGGATCCTATCAATAGCATGCACCTTCGCAGGTTTTACACATCTTTTCAGAGTATCCTAATTCAAAAAAAAATTAAAAAAATTAAAAATACAAAAAAATCATAAAAACATAAAAATTGTTACTTGGTGAAAACCTGGCAAACAGGCGCCTTGTGACACAAAAAACATTGAAAAATCAAAAAAACTAAAGAGAAATAATTTTGTCCAACGGTGAAAACCACTTCGGTGGCACCCTGGGCAAGTACCATGGTGAAAACTGGGTCACCAGCGCCATGTGTAGAGACATTGCTCCTCCCTCCTTCAGGATTCACTTTCATCCTTTCACTTTGCACACACTCACAACCTATTCGTTCATAATAAACTTACACATTCCCATCATGGCTTGTTATTGATCTACCCAAGATTGGTTAGCCATTCATAATAAACCTCCCTTTTCACTCCCTTTCCATCCATAACAAATCAGATCCTATCTGTGGCTAAGGCAAATCCTACGTCTAGTGATGGGTGTGGAACTAAGAACATCACATGTTTTGAGGAGTACAGTTTCTTCCAGCTTCCTTCAGTCTATCCATGCACAATCCGCAATAAAGTTTCATCTTCTCCGCAATAAAGTATCAGTTTCATGGATTCAGTCAATTTCAGATGAGACACAACAGAAACAATGGGCTTCAACAAATCAAATCTTTCAACAGACTTAGACAACATTATGGTTCAGTGCTATCTATCCTTTTTGTGAAAGTAAACATTGTGACCACTATCAAATAAGACTTATACAAGTGACAAGAGACACTAAATTTGAGGACTACAGTGGATTTTGGTGTCGAGTCTTGGATTTCTTTTGATTTTATCTTTTGGTGACATATCTTTTAGCTTTTCCAAGATGTCTCTGACTAGATATTTTATCTCCAGGATTTCTTTGACTAGAAAGGCGAGGATGGGGTATCGTCACCTATTTATATTTGTTGTCTGAGGACTGTGTTTTAGTAATGCTATGACTTGTCCAAGGATATGAGGACACTGTGAGTCTAGTGTGAGCTGGGGCATTCCTTGTTTGTGACTGTCTTATCTCCATGCAAATGGGTACAATGACTTTCTGGGTTGAACATATGCCTCGATTGTCATAACCTACTTGCCATAATAAAGCTCAATGATGATAACGCACAAGAAGCTCTTTCACTTTCATATCTTCTATCTTTCATCCCACTTTCTTGATTGACTTCCATCGTCCTTCTCGAGTCCGCGTAGCCTGCTATCACATGACTGAGTATAATGACACACCAAAAACATTTGCATTTCATGTAGTTGCACCTGCATTATCACATATAAGCATTTCATACATACATATAGATATCACAACTGCATCACATCCTGCACACAACACTTGTTAGCACAATTTACATTTGCATTATCATATTCATCTGCATTACATACATTCACATTTGCATCATGCATACACATATAAAAACATAAAAGAAAAAAAAAATATTGCATTGCATCATATACATATTTGCATCCATATCATAAGCATCACATAAGAACATCTCATCACATAGGTACACATGCATATAGTTTCCGCAAAGAAGAATCATCTCATATATATAAATCAAAAATATCATGATAAAATGATGTCAAAATCATATGGCTACAATCACCAGTAGGTGTCTACATCATCATACATAGGGAGCCCTCTACGGCTATGATGAACTCCCTCCCTCGGAGCCGCCTAGCCTCGATGGAATCTGAGCCCCTGAAGGACCTGCCCTAGGATCATCCCTCCTATCCCCTCTATCTGGTGGTGGTGGAGGACCCATAACCCCACCACTAGATGCCTGTCTCCTCTGGCTCCCTCCCGTAGCTGTCACTATCCGCGATGGTCTATGGAAGCTCCTCACCCGCTGATTAGCTAGCACCGCACCATAATAGAGATCCTGCCAGTAGCCAATCTCCTCCCCTACCCGCAGGACATAGGCATATCCAGCCCCTTTGTCCTTTGCCACCTGCCTCCTAGCCCTCAGTGTTGTCTCAGCCTCTGTGTAGCACTGAATGGCCTGGTCCCGCTCCTACTCAGTATCTCTGAGCCACCTCCTGAGTCTATCCCTCTCCCTCTCCAGGTCCTAGATCTCATCTGCCTGTCCTTGGTAGATCTCCCTCAGCTCAGTCAGCTCATCCTCCTCTACCTTAGCCCCCTGTGGCTCCCCCTGTATAGGTGCCTGCCCCTGTGCCTATGCCTATACTGGTGCCTGTACTAGTGCCTATACTTGTACCTATCCCTGTGCCTGTCCCTATACCTGCACTTGTCTAGGACCTTGTGCTGCTAGCACCTATAGCGGTAATCCACTGTGACCCCTCACCACCCGAGCCTGCCTGTCCTCTCCACCCTCCCTAAGCGGTGCCACCCTCCTCTCTCCAACTGCCCCTCTCCTGTGTACTCAACATCCATGCTGGCATCCTCGATATCTGGCCACATGTCCCAGAGTAAGGGCATCATCTCCACTAGCTATGTAATAGCCTGATCATATGATAGTAATGGCCCAAACTATGCCTAATCCCTGACAGTCCGTGCATACATGCCTGAACCCCGTGGCATCTGCTAGATCCTACCGAACTACCTACCCACCCTGTCCACTAGCTGCCTCTCCAGTACATAGGGTGTCCGCCCAATTAGGTACCTACTCTGGAAGGTGTAGGGTAGCTCTACCGCATCATCCTCCCACTACTCACATCCCAAGTATGGCCTCCATATAACCATATCAATGTCATCAATCACCCGCCGCCAGTGCTCTAACCTATCAATCCGTGGCTGCGAAGTGATCATGTCATACAAGTGTATGAAAATGCATCCGTGATCTTTGCCCCTGAAATGTATCGGTCTTGTCACTGGCAGATGCTCATAGGCCCACACCTGTAACAATGTGACCCCGCAGCCCAATCCCACTGACCCATGGTACACAAACTGATGCAGCTCATAATACAGGTGTGCTAGCATGCACGGTCCCCAGGTATATCTAGTGTGCTATGTCACCAGTGTCTCCAATGCACCTTCCTAGCCCATAGCCAACCCTCATGTCGCTCTATCCGGACACAAGAACCTACTGATCACTCCTCCTATCACTGTTGGCAGTGCTAATCTTATAGCTGTCATGGTGTCCCAAGCCACATGCCCTGCCCTCATCTCCAGTCCTGGGTCCTGGAACACTCATCTCAAGGCCTCCCTGTTGCCATCTTGATCATAGGGAATTAGCTCCCCATCGATCAGTATCCTCATAATCCTGTATACATCCTCGAGGGTGACTGTCATCTCCCCCATCGGTAAATGAAAGATGCAAGTCTCGGAGTGCCACCTCTCCGCCAGTGCAGTCAGTAGTCCCATGTTTGCCCAAAACTTAGGTACATACAAAATATATCTCAGACCCATAGCCTCAATAACCGCTTAGTCCTTGAAGGTCAGTTTAGGTCGCAATCTTTGCGTTGACGGGAATCTCTCCCATGACTCCAGCATAGGTAAATACTCCTGCAGTCAAGCAAATCAATCATGTCAATCATAGTGGCATTCACTGTTCATCACAAAATGCTACTTTTTATCTAACATGCATATGGTATTCTATCCTAGTGACACTCCCTGTTCATTAGAAAGTGTTGCTTCTATCCTAGTGGTACTCCCTGTTTATCACAAAGTACTATGTGTTTTGCACTCCTTGTTCATCACAAAAAGCTGCTCACATTTTCACTCCCTATTCATCACAAAGTGCTCCTCACATTTGCACTCACTATTCATCACAAAGTGTTGCTCATATTTTAGTACTCCCTATTCATCACAAAGTACTATATCTTGGTACTCACTGTTCATCACAAAGTGCCTTGATCTATCCTATCCTAGGGCCTCTGCTTGAGTGAATCCTCTTGAGTAGTTTCCTAATTGGCAACGTATGTTCTATCACAAAATTGTCAATCCTAGCCCTATTTGCTATCCTAGTTTTCCTTAGAGGACCTGCTTGAGTGTATCCTCTCAGCAGCTTATCCAATCTACAGTGTATGTTCATCACAGAACTGTTGATTTGACCTAGAAGACACAAATTCATATTTTTGGACACAAACGCGCTTTCCTGACATAAACGCGCTTGAAGATTGCATAAACGTGCCTGTTTTACACAGACGCACCTGAAGCACACAGATGTGCCTATGCTCTGCATAGATGCGCCTAGGCGACACAAACATGCCTGCCTAGCATAGACGCGCCTACACAACACAGACACGACCGCATTTTGCACAGATGCGTTTTCTAGCACAAACGCACCTGGCACAAACACAGACGCGCCTAGCGAGCACAGACACGCCTAGCACCAACATAGACGTGCCTAGATGTTTTTGAAATTTTTTTGGACCCTAACCTAGACCGCATTTATTACCCTATCTAGCATGCATTAATGACAACAATAAATGCAACAAAGTACGAGACAGTTTTGTGGTACTCACCGGCTCTCCTACCTCTGGAATCGACGAACGCAGTCGAATCTGTGAACAAAAGCCATCGCTGCTGACTGCTGCTACTCTATTTTCGCTCTACACTCTACTCTCATGGACGTGTGGATGACAATGAGGATGTATTTTTCCTCGTGGCCTATCTTATAGACTACCCTAGCCCTAGCCCTCGTCTCCCGAGTCAGTCTTCATTATCCCGTGACTCTGTCACTTTATCCGGTCAGTCCATTCTATCCCATCTTTCTTATCGAGAGATTGTCTGTGATCTTTCCAGACATTTTCATCCAATCTCTCAAGGGGGTATATCATTCCCATCTTGGGGCAACTCTGTATCAGTTTATCTTATCTTCTTTAAAACAACGCGACAAGCCGCATTGTCTCAAAGAGGGGCAAAATGTAGACACCTAAAATTGTCATGTCTAATTAAATAAATATTTTATTTATTTCATTATTTTAGCCTAATTCATCTATTAATTAAATAAATCCTTATTTATTTAATTAATTCATTTATCCTCTTCTAGCCTTATTTCTCATTTAGATAAATACATTTATTTATTTAAATTTTCTTTTTTCTAAATTAAATAAATATCTTATTTATTTAATTATCCCACTTCTTCTATTAATTAAATAAATCTTTATTTATTTAATTAATTCATTAACCTTTTCTACCCATGACACATGTCATTCATCTCTTAATTCATACACTACCTACCCCTTTCATAATTTTATTATTTCTTTTACCTACCCTCTAATCATAGCCGACTTCTTTTACACCTCTCAATCTTATCCCTCCATTTCATATAGTGTCTTCTATATAAGGAGATGCTTCCTTCATTATCAAAACCTAATCATTTTATGCACTTGACTACACTACACTTTTGAGCATATGCGATCCTACTTGCAACCACATTCTGTTATTTGCTGAGCTTTTGCGCACACAAAATCTGAGAGCAAATATATCAAGCAAGATCAATGGAGATAGAAAGAATGGAGATCCAAACCCTATTGGACATGTGATGGTATAATCTTTGTGATTTCATTTGATTTGCATTGTCTTAGGTAATCTTCATATGTTATGGTAGATCTTTGTTGTTGTTAGGCTAGGGTTTTGTGGTTGAATTCATTTAGCCTTTCAATATTTGTGTGTGTGTGTGTGTGACGTTTGGAATTTAGAAACTATCAAATAAATGTTAAATTTATTCGATATGTTTGTAATAACGTTGGAATATAAAATTTCTTATTGGTAACCATATATTAATTTAGTCAAGATGGCTTTAGATGAAAAGATCTGTATTTGGATTAAATAATGGTCTGTTTAGACTGCGACTACTTTTATTTTGTAAAAGATTGCTTAGCATTAGAATTACAAGTGAAACTTGTTATAAGTCAATTAAAGGATTTGAAACTTATGGCTTAAATTTTTATTTAAGGGGAGATTTTCTTGTGTGTGTGGGTATGGATTTTAAATCAAGGCATTATGCAAGTCTATTTGGGTGTATGTTGACTTAGACCCTTTTCATGCATTTTTCCCTATTGTAGATTTTCTTGTCATGGAAGGTTTAGTTAATTGAAAGAGTTACAATTAGATAAAAATAGCTTTTAATTATATTTTTAATGATCTTTATGATTCCTTAATATGGATATGTTTAGTGTGCAAGTGTACCCTTTTAGGTATTTACTCTGATTGGAGGATTTTGGTGTTTGATTTGAAAATAATTATTCTTGTGTTTATGTTGGTATGTTGTTGAGTACGAGTCGATCATGCAAATTAATTTGTTAAGTTTGATTTTAGTTGTATTTCCTTTATTCTTCTTGTGGTCTTGTCTTATGAATAGACCAGTTGTCCATTTCACACCTCCAGTTGGTCTAACCTTGGTAGAAGGTTTGCATAACCAAGTGGTTTCTTTAGTTTTGTTTTGAACTCCCTATGTTGGGTTGGTTTTTGTATTTTTTCTTTGAGTTATTTGGAGGTTGTGTAGTGTCATAAGGAAGAGTGGCTTCTAAGTGGGGGTTAGGGCCCAAAGTGGCTGCAAGGATAACCCCTTGGAAGTTTGAGTAATAAGTGATAACCTAAATATTAAACTGGGGTTGGGTTTTAAAATATTAATCAAGATTAATTGTGCCACACTCATGGTTGAGTGCTTCTACAGACTCAGGATGCAGTGGGAAGGCTTGGAATGGAAAAGCCAACCACCTTGTCTTCACGAAATGTTTGTTGGGTCTGCATGAGCCATGGATGGGGGTCGAGGGTTCGGGAGAGGCTACCAGGATAACCCAAGATGGGGGTCGGGGCCTATGGAGGCCTACTACGATAACCCATACTAGATATGCGATGACACTCTTTCCTTATGTTCACTAGTGTGTAGTCATGTGTTGGATTTTCTTGGAGCATTTTTGGGGGAGTCATATTTGTATATTATGTCTTATGTGAGTACCCGATGTACATGTTAGAGACTGTGATGCATTATTATGGTTTGTTTGAGGGCCTTATTACTATCTCCTAGCACGGAGGGGTTGTCCTTTTTGGGCCACATGGTCGGGTGGTAGTGCCACTTTCCATCGGGTATTTTGTTCGTGCCTTCTTGTGAGGCATTAGCTTCACAGGTGCTCCAAATGTATCTCTTGGATTTACTCCATTCCTTGTACCGGTTGGATCCTCTTTGATCATCTTGGATCATTTTTGCATCTCTTGGACCTTATGAGGTCAGTTGTATCATTTGTTTATTTATATGCCTTCATGGAAGTTGTAATTTGAAGTAACCATTATGTCTTTTTATGAGACTTGGTTGTTTAAGTGCAATTGTAATATTATGTTGACCTTGCAATGTAAAAGTGATGTATTATGATGAAATTTAATGGTGGAAATTATATCTTTAATTAAAATCATTGTTGTAATGTAATTGAATGTATTATCATGAATAAAGCATAGAAATGTTAGTGTTACCTCATGCAAAGTACGAAACGATTATTGTTTAGTGTAATTAAGTTCTTAATGGATATATATATATATATATATATATATATATATATATATATATATATATATATATATATATATATATATATATATATATATATATATATATATATATATATCTTAAATGGATTAATTGGCCTTAAGTAAGGATTAGTTTAATTAAGTAATCCACGTTGGGAAACCCTTTAGGAGTTTAAGTTAAGTCTTTCACTCATGCAACTTTCAATGTAATGTTTATCTTATACGTTTATGTGTCACTATGTTTAAAAATATATATATTTTACACTCTTTTTGAGTGTTTGTAGTTGTATCCTTTAGGGTTTCTTGGTGGGGCATTACATTATTATATCCAATTAGAATAAGAATTATATATTAATATGCTAGTAATATAATAATATATTATAATATAATAATAATTAAATATAATATATAATTCTAATAAAATATAATTAATATAATAATAATATACCTAATATTGATATGATGAATTAATAATTAAGTTTATGATTCAATTAGAGTTAGGATTAGTGTTAAGTTGTGATTACTTTTAAAATTATCATTAGGTTAGGTTTTGCTTAAATCTTCAATTTAGCGTTATGTTAAGGTTGAATTTAAGATAGGGCTAGATTTAAAGTTAGGTTAAGGTTAATGTCAATGTTCCTGGATAAACATTAATACTATCCTGACATTTACAATTGAAAACAAAGATAAGAAGTTAAACTCAATTAAAATTACACTTCAATATTTTGTTATTATATTATGCATTTTTATTATTATAACTTTTTTAGTATTATATTATTATTATATAATATTTAATTAAATTATTTTCATTATATTTAAGAAAATTGTATTATTAAATTACATAAGGATTACCCCAATCTAACTTTTAATGTTGTGTATATAATATATTGATTTTTAAAAAGTTTGAAAAAAGTTTGATTAAATTTAAATCCTGTAAATTTAATATAATTTTAAAAAGTTTTAGAATTTGTTAAATATTTGTTTGGTGGATGTGTAAAATAAATTTGATAAGAAAATTTAAACATGCTAAATATTATTTTAATGTACCTAAAAAATTGCCTTAAAAAATTCATTCAGATACTGGATTCCAAAAATCTGCTAATAAGATGTAAATTTTCCAAGCCAATTAGATTGGAGAAAAATAATATTTATAATTTAAAAACTTAAAAATCATACATCTTAACTTTACAAAAAAATAAAAAACACAGATCAAAACAAAAAAAATACATACTTCTAATTGGTGGAGAAACAATTGAATAATAATGATGTCATGCCCAAAATTTAGGGCAAAAACGGAACAATTTTTTTTTAAAATCATACTAATTAATTAACAAGTTCACTCACATGACAAGCGTTATTGAAATTTCCATAATTATATTCGAGCTAATTCTGAAAAAAACCTAGCATCAAAATTTTGTTTAATTTTATTTGCGGAAAGCTAACTGGTTTAATTTTATTTCCACTAGATACCTAGTCATTAGGTTTATTAAATCAATCACATTAAAGAAAATAGGAGAGGAAATTTAATTCAATCCCCAATAAGACATATAGTCTAAACATCCAATTTAAAATTTAAATACTCTAATTAAATTACCCGGGACCAATTTAAGTATCTATTATATTAAATACATTTTAGAATTATAAAGGCAAGGCTTACTTCTTATAATTTATATATTTCACTTCCCTTTTTTACTTCCTATGAGTAATCATACGAAAGTATTTAAATGTTTAAAACTCTATAAAAAAAACATTTAAATATTTAAAACTTTATTAAAAACTTACTCCAATTCATAACCAGAATATATATATTGATATATATATATATATTTATATTTAAATATATAAATATATATATATATAATTTTACATTATTTTTAATCCATTTAGAATTATCTCCCCAAGAAAATAGTTACTTTGCTTTCCAACCCTAATTAGGGTTTTATATTTTTTTTTTATTAAATATATTAATAACTATGAACTAACCTATTATTTTAATTCATTTACCCTAGCCCTACCTGGGCTAGGGTTTAATCCCCTTTTTTTTGTTAACCACTGAGTATTCTTTTTAACAGGGCCGAAACCCCAAGGCAGTGGCCATTATTTTATTGCAGGTTTCGAAGAAGGCGACGGGGAGGGCCGAGGCGCCACTGTGTGGGCGCACAGTGGGCGCCGCGGCACCACTGTGTGTCCACACAGTGGGGGCCGCTAGCGGCTCACACCACTATGTGGCCACACAGTGGCCGCCGTGGCCGTCCACTGTGTGTCCACACAGTGGGAGCCGAGCGGCCCGCACTGTGTTTTCACACAGTGGGCGCCGCGCGGCCCTCACTGTGCGTACACACAGTGGGGTCCGTGTGGAACCCCAAATTCTTTTTTTTTTAAATATATTTTATATAAATATATATATATATATATTTATATTTATATAAATTTATATCCATAAAGTTATAAGGGTGAAAAATATACCAATATATATATATATTTTTAATAAGATTTACATGCAAAAGTTTTAAACCAAACTAATAAAGGAAAAGCATTATGTTAATTCAAATATATATATATATAGACTTAAGTTTTTTTTTTTGAATTATTTACTTCTAATTGCTGATAAAAGAATGAAGCAAAATCTATTGTTAAGCTTTTTAATCAACACTAATTAGAAATACAATTTAGAAATACATTTCAGGAAATACAATATACTTCTCTATAATAAATAGATTCATTGATTTTTCAACTACTTAAGCAATAACTTTAAACATTCCTTTTTTTTTAAATACATAAGATCTTTCAGCAAAAATAAACTCATATTTTCAACAAGTAGGAATATAGATAAAATTTAATTGAAAACTAATTTTTTTTTTATAATACAAAGACGCTTTTGCATGCAACTCAAAGTGGGTTTCCTTTTTCTAAAAATCAGAAGTAGAAATAAAACAAGCTTTTACAACTCTGAGGTAATCTGCAAATTTGACAGGATGTTCCTTTGTTTAGCTACAATAATAACTTCAAGACTATTTTCAAGAATTACAACTTGCTTCTCTTTTCTATGAATGAGGCATACTTCTATAACAAATTTATACAAATATTTGCAACTGGATTCAAGTATCTTCAACAATAATCTTCTGTGTCTTTTCAAGGTTCCTATTCTCTTCTCCTGACTTTCCTGCATAATAGAAAACACAAATATGACCACGGAGTGCTCACCTCCCAGCCTAGGCTAACTGGTAGCCACCCCCGAGCTCGGAGAACCAATTCCTAGACAGGTAACAAATAGGCAAACAAATAGATTTACATGCAAAAATTTTAAACCAAACTAATAAAGGAAAAGCATTATGTTAATTCAAATATATATATATATATATAGACTTAAGTTTTTTTTTTTGAATTATTTACTTCTAATTGCTGATAAAAGAATGAAGCAAAATCTATTGTTAACCTTTTTAATCAACACTAATTAGAAATACAATTTAGAAATACATTCCAGGAAATACAATATACTTCTCTATAATAAATAGATTCATTGATTTTTCAACTACTTAAGCAATAACTTTAAACATTCCTTTTTTTTTAAATACATAAGATCTTTCAGCAAAAATAAACTCATATTTTCAACAAGTAGGAATATAGATAAAATTTAATTGAAAACTAATTTTTTTTTTATAATACAAAGACGCTTTTGCATGCAACTCAAAGTGGCTTTCCTTTTTCTAAAAATCAGAAGTAGAAATAAAACAAGCTTTTACAACTCTGAGGTAATCTGCAAATTTGACAGGATGTTCCTTTGTTTAGCTACAATAATAACTTCAAGACTATTTTCAAGAATTACAACTTGCTTCTCTTTTCTATGAATGAGGCATACTTCTATAACAAATTTATACAAATATTTGCAACTGGATTCAAGTATCTTCAACAATAATCTTCTGTGTCTTTTCAAGGTTCCTATTCTCTTCTCCTGACTTTCCTGCATAATAGAAAACACAAATATGACCACGGAGTGCTCACCTCCCAGCCTAGGCTAACTGGTAGCCACCCCCAAGCTCGGAGAACCAATTCCTAGACAGGTAACAAATAGGCAAACAAATAGAAGGCAAATACATACAGATTTTCCAGACACATTCCCAACTTGGCTTCACAGCACCACACTTTGGTGATGAACTTTTTCAAAGGGTGGTAGTGGACCAATACCCTGAGGAGAACTGCAAGTATGAAATAAACAAGAAGCCACCTCATGGCACAATAATGATATCAAGAATCTCAACTCCTTATTCCTTACGCCCCCTAAAGGCATTCTAGCCTTATATCCCTCCTTATGACCCCCATTGCACAAATAGGCTATGCAACAAGGGTCACACAAAGATCCCTTGTGATCGCTCCCAAAAGAGAGTCTCTCACTCGAGGGTTGTCACTGCTACCACCCACAAGATCCTGTTCTCTCCCAAGAGTAAGAGGTCTTGAGGAAACTCCCAAAACACAACACAAATCATAATGCAAAATTACCAAAAGATTTTTCAACAGAAACATTCAAGAACATAGATTTCTTACACCAACAAACTTCTAGACATAAACAAGAAGAAGACATTAAAATGAATAATTGAAACCAACCTTAATCTGCCCAAAGGTACTATGATATTTGATGAAGAGCTGCCCAATCCACAGATCTTTTTCCTTCTACCCTTAATCAATTTTTTCTATTCCATAACATTATTTTCTTTTCAAAATTTCTCTTGTCTCCAAAAATGGAGAGTGAGTGATTACCCTCCAATTCTCAAAAATCTTGCTTAAGAAGCTCACTCTCTGAGTTCTCACAAGTTTCTAAAAACGAAAAAGGAAAGAAAGCAAAAATGCAAAAAGACTCTCATTCCAAAAGGAAAAATCTTGATTAGATTTAACTTCTAATTTTCAATTTTCGCACAACTCAAAAAAGCCAATTTTTAAAGCGTTAAAAAGATCATTATAAAGTAGAAAATTGCCTAAAATTACCCCTAACCCCTAGGTATACCTTATGGGCTTTAGGAAACCCTATTAAACTACCCCTAGGTGTTCATTTAACCCATTTTAAACCCCTCTGAAGTTTATTTTCGGGTCAAACATAAGTTGACCACCCCAAATATTATATTCCCAAAGTATTTATGACAACACATTATTTTATTTAAGAAGAACTATAATTAAACACTTTCCCACCAAGAGACAAAATAAAACATTTAAATTTAAATCCACACATGTGTCAAGTGACACAAATAAAACACTTTTACAAAAATAAAACATGAAATTGTCTATTGTGGTTTTTACACAATAAATTTAAATAACACTTAACACTCATGCAGCATATACTGTTACGAATAAAATACAACACAAACGGGGTGTTGTCTCTCCAATTAGACAAACCCTGGCTTACGAACATACATAAGTCTAGGTTTGATTCTCCGTAATTTTCCATGGTCACATGGTAAATTTCCTGCGCATCTCAATTAAAATATTAGTACTTCCAAATATCCATACATAATATAATTCAATAATATAACAATACACATCATTACTTGCATACAATTTTCATCTACACAGATTGAATACATCTTTTATCAAGCAATTTCACATAAGCAATTTCATCCCAATTCACATAAACTAAACATACATCATAGTTCTATATTCAGAGTAAAGTCCTGCAAATTCAATAACGACATCTATCATTGCAATATCATCCTATCTAACAATCATGTAGTGTTCTATCTCATAAAGCATATAAGTAAATCACCAAATCATAGCAATGTTATCCAAATCCTGAAATCATATAAGTTCTAAGTCTCAAAAAGCATCAAAATAAAGTGTCCATCATAGTCTAAATATAAAATCCACTGAATGTCAGATTGAGTCGAGGTGAGGCCTCACATCCTCCCCCTCTAGGCATGAACTTCCTCCTGGAGTTCATCAAAGAGGTGGGGGTACTCTGATCTCATACGTGATGCGTCCTCCCAAGAAGCCGTAACCTCATCATAACAATCCCACTGGACCCTAACCTGGTCCAGCTCTCAACCTCGAAGGGCCAATGTCTGGCATGCCAAAATGCGAATGGGCTCCAAAGCTAGCTACTTGTCCGACTCCACCTGCAAGGCATCCCATTCTAAAATGTGAGACTCATCATAGATATACTTTCTCAAAACTGAAACATGAAACACATCGTGGATGCATGACAGGCTAGGTGGCAAAGCTAAATGGTAGGCAACTGGGCCTATCCTCTCCAGAATCTCAAAAGGTCCAACAAAGCGAGGTGCGAGATTAGAACCCTTTCCGTAATGGATTGGACTCTTATGCGGTCGCACTCTCAAGAAAACTCTGATGATCTGAATGCAACTCGAAGTGATTTCCTAAAAAGAAGTGTCTCCACCTCACAAGTGCATGCACTACTGCTGCGAGCTCAAGGTCGTGAGTGGGATAATTAAGTTCATGAGTCTTTAGTTTCCTAGACTTGAAAGCTATGGCCCTACCATCCTGCATAAGAACTGCCCCTAAATCCTCTAGAGATGCATCTGTACAAACCATGAAGTCAGCTGAAGGATCTGGTACAACAAGGATAGGAGCGCTAGTAAGTGCCTTCTTGAGTTCCTGAAAGGCCTTCTCGCACTTCTCTGTCCACTCAAATTTCTTCCCTTTACGCTGAAGAGAAGTAATAGGGTGTGCGACTCTGGAGAAACCCTCGACAAAACGTCGGTAATACCCTGCTAAACCCATGAAACTCCTGACCTCTGTCACACTGGTAGGCGCTGGCCAATCCATAATAGCCCTAATCTTTGATGGGTCAACTGAGATCCCATCACCGAAAATAACGTGCCCAAGGTACTTGACCTCAGACCAAAAGAAAGCACACTTCGATAGGCTGCCAAACAACTGGTTATCCCGCAAACACTGCAATACCTGTTTCAGGTGCTCCTCATGCTCCTTCTCATTCTAAGAATATATTAGTATATCATCGAGGAACATGATAACAAAACGGTCCAGAAAGGTACAAAACACCCCATTCATGAGGCTCATAAAAACTGCTGGGGCATTCGTAAGTCTGAAGGGGACTACGGTAAACTCATAGTGACCATATCTAGTGCGAAATGCGGTCTTGTGGATATCACTTTCCACTATTCTCAACTGATGGTATCCTGACTTCAGATCTATTTTGGAAAAGACTTTGGCACCCTGAAGCTGGTCAAATAAATCATCAATTCTGGGCAAAGGATATCGGTTCTTGATGGTTACTTTATTTAGCTGCCGATAATCCATACACAATCGGAGAGATCCATCCTTCTTCTTATCGAAGATGACTAGTGCACCCCACAGGGATACGCTAGGACGGATATGACCCTTCTCAAGAAGTTCCTCGAGCTGAATTTTAAGTTCATTAAGCTCATTTGTGGTCATTCTATAAGGTGCTCTGGAAACTGGCTCGGCTCCTGGTACTAGGTCTATATGAAAATCAATCTCTCTGTAGGGAGGCATTCCTGGTAACTCTGAAGGAAATACATCTGAATATCCCTTAAGGATAGGATGGTCATCGAGCGATGTTTCTTTTTCCTCCTCTTCCCCTCTGTCACTGATAGTGATAGCAAAAAGCTGACATCCCTTCCGCATGCTCCGCTTAAGCTGCATTGCGGAGATCATACGAAGAGACACGGGCCTCTGAATCCCAGTGATAACTATGGGTGAACCATGATCATCCTCACACTCGATCTTTTTCAGGCGGCAATCCATCTTGGCTCTGTGGGCATAAAGCCAATCCATGCCAAGTACGATTCTGTAAGATCCAAGTGGAGTCACTCTAAGGTCTACTAAAGTGGTGGTCTTGCCAATCTGCAGTTGACATGCCCTAACCTCTGATTCCACTGACACTCTAGCCCCTGAAGCTAATTCCACTTCCCAACTGACACCGTGTCTAGTTGCCACTAGCCCGCAACGCTCCACAACCAATGGAGATATAAAGGAGTCAGTAGCTCCTGAATCAAACAAAATAGATACATTGTTACCTTTGATTATACCTGTGGATTCGATAACCGTGCCCTGATGCTCAGCCTGGCGGTTGTCAACCGCTGCGAATACTCTATGGGACCTGCCCATATCACCAACTGTCAGCTCTGAAGCGGCCATTCGCTGACTCCCTACTACCTGTCCCTGAGGGCAATCCCTCGCCATATGCCCCATGGCTCCACACGTAAAGCAAGCACCCCATGCCTGGAATTAGGCACCCTGAGGCCTAGAGAATGCCTGATCTCCTGTCCTACTAGATCCGCTGTACCCACCCCTGGAGGACTACTAAGTCCCCGTTGGCTGTGTGTACTGCCCCTGTGCTCTCTGATCACGTTTTTGTCCCTGAGTCTGCCACTGCTTGGGCTTGGAGCCCTGCTGATACTGTGGAGGCTTCTGCCTCTAGTTCTATGGTTTCTGTTGTGGAGGAGGGGGTTTGGAGAACCCCTGAGAATTTTGGTTGTTCCCTTTCCAATGTGGTTTCTGGAATCCATAAGTCTGAGGTGCGGGATTTCGGTTCTAAAACTGATCCCTATTGTCCTGTGGTCTAACCTGAATTTCCTCGGCAATCAGTGCCTTTTCTACAGCAACCCGAAGGCTCTCTGGGGTAGACATCCTAATAGGCCCGGCTATACCAACATTTAATCCCCTGATGAAGCGGTTTACAAGAAGTTTCTCATCCTTAAGATAATCTACATATGGCAACAACTCAAAGAATTTACTCTCATACTGGGTTACTGACAAGCCTTTTTGTTGGAGATCGTGAAATTCGTCTATACGACGCTGCCTGAAGTGTTCTAATAAGTACCTCTCATGGAACCTTTCTGTGAATATCTCCCAAGTGATGGTATCAGGAACTAATCCGCATTTGTACTCTTCCTATCTCCACCAAGTGGAGGTTGTTCCTCTCAGAGGATGAACTGCAACATGTGCTTTCAAGTTGCTCTCATAAGAACGCAACACAAAGCACCTCTCAAGACTCAGAAGCCATGCCTCGGCCTCTACTCCATCTGTAGAACCTCCGAAGGATGGTGGTTGGAGGCGCATGACCTCCCTGATGAGATCCCCTGGATCTCGACGACCTCTCTCAAAATAAACTGGTTCCACCGCTGGAGGTGGTCCTGGCATATGCATTGACTCTGGCTCATTACCACCCTAACTCTCTATAGGAATCGGAGTTGGGCTCCTGCTTCGTTCTCTATCAACAGACCTATGACTCCCAGAGTCATGACTCCTAACCTGAGGGTTCTCTGCTGGGATCCTTTCTTGAACAATGCCAATAAGATTCTGAATGGCAGCTAAGAGGTCTCGGTTAGGTTCATTTGGCTGTTCGGGAGGTGCTTCTGGGTTCTCTTCTAGAACCGATGCCTCCCTCTCTACCTCATCACGTGCTATGCGCACACGTCTAGGAACCCGTCCGCGCTTGCGAGCTAGTCGCGTCGTCGGAGGAATCCTAAGAGGAAATAAGGCAAAACAATTAATTTATTTCTTTTAGAATAAATTAAATTAAATTCAAAAATCAATTTAACAAAATAATTTTAAATATTCTAAAGCGAAACGTAAGTGAGTAAGGTTCCTAGTGTGGAAACCTCGCTCTGATACCAAAATGTCATGCCCAAAATTTAGGGCAAAAATGGAACAATTTTTTTTAAAAAACATACTAATTAATTAACAAGTTCACTCACACGACAAGCATTATTGAAATTTCCATAATTATATTCGAGCTAATTCTGAAAAGAACCAAGCATCGAAATTTTGTTTAATTTTATTTGCGGAAAGCTAACTGGTTTAATTTTATTTCCACGAGATACCTAGTCATTAGGTTTATTAAATCAATCACATTAAAGGAAATAGGAGAGGAAATTTAATTCAATCCCCAATAAGACATATAGTCTAAACATCCAATTTAAAATTTAAATACTCTAATTAAATTACCCAGGACCAATTTAAGTATCTATTATATTAAATACATTTTAGAATTATAAAGGCAAGGCTTACTTCTTATAATTTATATATTTCACTTCCCTTTTTTACTTCCTATGAGTAATCATACGAAAGTATTTAAATGTTTAAAACTCTATAAAAAAAATATTTAAATATTTAAAACTTTATTAAAAACTTACTCCAATTCATAACCAGAATATACATATATATATATATATATAATTTTACATTATTTTTAATCCATTTAGAATTATCTCCCCAAGAAAATAGTTACTTTGCTTTCCAACCCTAATTAGGGTTTTATATTTTTTTTTTATAAATATATTAATAACTATGAACTAACCTATTATTTTAATTCATTTACCCTAGCCCTACCCAGGCTAGGGTTTAATCCCTTTTTTTTTGTTAACCACTGAGTATTCTTTTTAACAGGGCCGAAACCCCAAGGCGACGGCCATTATTTTATTGCAGGTTTCGAAGAAGGCGATGGGGAGGGCCGAGGCGCCACTGTGTGGGCGCACAGTGGGTGCCGCGGCACCACTGTGTGTCCACACAATGGGCGCCGCTAGCGGGTCACACCACTGTGTGGCCACACAGTGGCGGCCGTGGCCGTCCACTGTGTGTCCACACAGTGGGAGCCGAGCGGCCCGCACTGTGTGTTCACACAGTGGGCGCCGCGTGGAACCCCAAATTCCTTTTTTTTTTAATTTATTATTTTTTTTTTAAATATATTTTATATAAATATATATATATATATATATATATATATTTATATAAATTTATATCCATAAAGTTATAAGGGTGAAAAATATACCAATATATACATATTTTTTTAATAAGATTTACATGCAAAAATTTTAAACCAAACTAATAAAGGAAAAGCATTATGTTAATTCAAATATATATATATATATATATATATAGACTTAAGTTTTTTTTTTTGAATTATTTACTTCTAATTGCTGATAAAAGAATGAAGCAAAATCTATTGTTAAGCTTTTTAATCAACACTAATTAGAAATACAATTTAGAAATACATTTCAGAAAATACAATATACTTCTCTATAATAAATAGATTCATTGATTTTTCAACTACTTAAGCAATAACTTTAAACATTCCTTTTTTTTTAAATACATAAGATCTTTCAGCAAAAATAAACTCATATTTTCAACAAGTAGAAATATAGATAAAATTTAATTGAAAACTAATTTTTTTTTATAATACAAAGAAGCTTTTGCATGCAACTCAAAGTGGCTTTTCTTTTTCTAAAAATCAGAAGTAGAAATAAAACAAGCTTTTACAAATCTGAGGTAATCTGCAAATTTGACAGGATGTTCCTTTGTTTAGCTACAACAATAACTTCAAGACTATTTTCAAGAATTACAACTTGCTTCTCTTTTCTATGAATGAGGCATACTTCTATAACAAATTTATACAAATATTTGCAACTGGATTCAAGTATCTTCAACAATAATCTTTTGTGTCTTTTCAAGGTTCCTATTCTCTTCTCCTGACTTTCCTGCATAATAGAAAACACAAATATGACCACGGAGTGCTCACCTCCCAGCCTAGGCTAACTGGTAGCCACCCCCGAGCTCGAAGAACCAATTCCTAGATGGGTAACAAACAGGCAAACAAATAGAAGGCAAATACATACAGATTTTCCAGACACATTCCCAACTTGGCTTCACAGCACCACACTTTGGTGATGAACTTTTTCAAAGGGTGGTAGTGGACCAATACCCTGAGGAGAACTGCAAGTATGAAATAAAAAAGAAGCCACCTCATGGCACAATAATGATATCAAGAATCTCAACCCCTTATTCCTTATGCCCCCCAAAGGCATTCTAGCCTTATATCCCTCCTTATGACCCCCATTGCACAAACAGGTTATGCAACAAGGGTCACACAAAGATCCCTTGTGATCGCTCTCAAAAGAGAGTCTCTCACTCGAGGGTTGTCACTACTACCACCCACAAGATCCTGTTCTCTCCCAAGAGTAAGAGGTCTTGAGGAAACTCCCAAAACACAACACAAATCATAATGCAAAATTACCAAAAGATTTTTCAACAGAAACATTCAAGAACACAGATTTCTTACACCAACAAACTTCCAGACATAAACAAGAAGAAGACATTAAAATGAATAATTGAAACCAACCTTAATCTGCCCAAAGGTACTATGATATTTGATGAAGAGCTGCCCAATCCACAGATCTTTTTCCTTCTACCCTTAATCAATTTTTTCTATTCCATAACATTATTTTCTTTTCAAAATTTCTCGTCTCCAAAAATGGAGAGTGGGTGATTACCCTCCAATTCTCAAAAATCTTGCTTAAGAAGCTCACTCTCTGAGTTCTCACAAGTTTCTAAAAACCAAAAAGGAAAGAAAGCAAAAATGCAAAAAGACTCTCATTCCAAAAGGAAAAATCTTGATTAGATTTAACTTCTAATTTTCAATTTTCGTACAACTCAAAAAAACCAATTTTTAAAGCGTTAAAAAGATCATTATTAAGTAGAAACTTGCCTAAAATTACCCCTAACCCCTAGGTATACCTTATGGGCTTTAGGAAACCCTATTAAACTACCCCTAGGTGTTCATTTAACCCATTTTAAACCCCTCTGAAGTTTATTTTCGGGTCAAACATAAGTTGACCACCCCAAATATTATATTCCCAAAGTATTTATGACAACACATTATTTTATTTAAGAAGAACTATAATTAAACACTTTCCCACCAAGAGACAAAATAAAACATTTAAATTTAAATCCACACATGTGTCAAGTGACACAAATAAAACACTTTTACAAAAATAAAACATGAAATTGTCTATTGTGGTTTTTACACAATAAATTTAAATAACACTTAACACTCATGCAACATATACTGTTACGAATAAAATACAACACAAACGGGGTGTTGTCTCTCCAATTAGACAAACCCTGGCTTACGAACATACATAAGTCTAGGTTTGATTCTCCATAATTTTCCATGGTCACATGGTAAATTTCCTGCACATCTCAATTAATACATTAGTACTTCCAAATATCCATACATAATATAATTCAATAATATAACAATACACATCATTACTTGCATACAATTTTCATCTGCACAGATTGAATACATCTTTTATCAAGCAATTTCACATAAGCAATTTCATCCCAATTCACATAAACTAAACATACATCATAGTTCTATATTCAGAGTAAAGTCTTGCAAATTCAATAACGACATCTATCATTGCAATATCATCCTATCTAACAATCATGTAGTGTTCTATCTCATAAAGCATATAAGTAAATCACCAAATCATAGCAATGTTATCCAAATCCTGAAATCATATAAGTTGTAAGTCTCAAAAAGCATCAAAATAAAGTGTCCATCATAGTCTAAATATAAAATCCACTGAATGTCAGACTGAGTCGAGGTGAGGCCTCACAAATGAGGGATCAAAACAAAAAATACATAGTTCTAATTGGTGGGGAAACAATTGAATAATTATTAGTTAACAAAAAATAATGCAATCAATTGCAATAGTACTAGTCTTATGGCAAGTACTAATAAAGTAAGTAATATAGTAAATAAAGAATTAATAAAAACAAAATCAATAATATAATATTATTTTAATGAGCTAAAAATTTGCCTAAAAATACTCATGTAGAAAGTGGATCGGGAAATCCGGTAATAAGATGCAAATTATTTGAGCCAATTAGATTGAAGAAAAACAATTTCAGTAATTTGAAAACTTAAAAATCATGCATCTTAACTATTGAATCTTTTTTTAAAAATAAAAATAAAATATTCATAGATATAATTGGTGGAAAATCAATTGAATAACAAGTGTCACATAGTGGCGAGTACTTGTCATCATAGTATTGTAATCAAAATCTTTGTTCTAATTTTGAATTGTAATAAAAATGTGTTCGAATTTTTAATTATCATAATTTTGAATCATTGTTATTTTAAAATTATATTTTTTAGATATAAAGAGAGAAAACATCACCCAAAGGCTCAAACAGAGCCCGCATTTGTCTCCTTAGTATCCACGACCTCAGGTTAACTGTCCTCCTCCTCATGCAGGTTTTTCTCGCATTCTTTATATTTCTGAATCAGGACCAGTCTCAACACCACAAGGCATTCCATCTCGCAATCTACATGCACCTTTGAAGATCTGCCATTTCTTTCAGGAGACGATCGTCGTCCAGTATCCATTCTTCATCGCAGCTAAAGCTCCAAACATTGTCAGGTTCAAGCTCACCGTTTCCTGAATTTCAATGTCCCGTCTTTCACTCAAGCCCTCCACCAAAACAAACTGCCTCATCCATGCTTTGTTAGGGCCCAACAGAACACCAATTTCCATAAGTAGGAATCAAATGTTCTTGTCCTTCCCATCCCATTCCGCAAGTAGGCTCCCCTAGTCTAGGGCTTGCACCATCACAAACTTCTTGACCTCCACGCTCATTCCCAGTGACATGTAGTAGTTTTGTGGCAATGGGGTGCGCAAGTTGGTATCAATATTATCGAGGGCTTCATCAATCTCACCAAGAAAGTAGTGTTTGAATATCATTTGAGTCATTTTGTTAATTCATTTCTTGCAAACCCCCATATAAACTAGCATGGGGATGAACATGGTCAAGATATCTGAGTTTACCCAGTATCGATGATAAGCTCTAATGAAATCCCCACCCAAAATTATTTTTACAGCATGCAAAATAAGAGTATGTTTTGTGGCCATAACTGCTAGCAGTCTTTTGTCAGATATTTTTCCCAAGAAGGACATCTAATGTTTGGTGGACTCTATCATAATAGGTGTATCCATCCCTAGAAACCCTAGCACACTAAGCCCAACCACGTCTAGATAGCTTAACTTCACCAAGTGATGTGCGAAAAATTGAGGAGTAAGTTCTATAAATAGACCCAAACATACACTCTCTTGATCGCCAAGAGGAAGTGGGATGTCCTATAACTTTTTTCATTAATGATCTCTCATGTTAACCAACTCGTAAGCCATCCCACTTGTAGTGATGCTAATATGGGATATTTGTACCTTATTGAGAAATATCAAATCCAATCTTTTCAGGATGGTAAGGAATATCAGACACCATTGAGAATATGATGTACTATGGTACCATTTAATCATGTAACAATAGATTGTGCCACCTCTTTAGCTAGATTGTCCACTATCATATTCCCTTCCCGATACAAATGGCTTATACGAAAATCTTCCAAACCGTTCAACAAAGATTTGATTGGTCGAAGCCATTGATTGAGGATCCAACTTGGAGTTTCATTTTTCCTAATTGCATTTACCATATTTAGGGACTTGCCCTCCAAAATGATTTTATGGGCCCCCACTGTTGACCCCTACTTGTAGTCCATGTAATGCAGCTTGAAACTCTGCCATATTGTTTGTAGTGCGGCCAATGTAATCTGAAACTTCCTTCAAAGAATTTCCAAATATAATTATTAATTTGTAGTGTAATATTATATTGTTTTTTATATTTATGTAATATTAATTATAATTAATCTTAATTAGATAACTATTAATAGTTTTCAAAGTGTAAATAGATATTTTTTGAATAACTTAATGAAAATATTTAAATTTATGATTTAAAGTTATTATATTATTTTATATATTTTAAAATAATTAAAAAATTTATGATTTTCAAAAAGTATTAAAAATAGAATGATTTCAAAAAGATATATAAAATACAATTATAAAAAACACATATAATGATTATATTTTTTTTAATAGAATGGTTGTATTTAATTTAATTTAAATTGAATTAAATCCCTATAATTGGTTTTATTATCCATATTTTGAGATAAAAAAGAATTATTAAAATTTATATATCTATTGAGATAAACTATTTCATTTATGATATTATGAATAATACAAAATAAAAAAATATTTAAAATAAATATATATTTTTCTAAATACAAAGGAAATCCAAAAACGATCGAGAAAACCTATCATTCCTAAAAATTTCCTCCTATAAAACCATTTTTTTTTACCAATCATAATGTAGATAAATAATTTTTGCAATATCTTAAATTTAAAAATATAAATCTCAACTTTACAAAAACTAAGTTTATTTTGAAAGCAAAAATAATAACCATGTTTGATTTGTGTAAACTAATTGAATAAAAGTGCTTCAGTGAATGCAATAGTATAGATTTCTTAAGTCCTTGGATTGATTTAAAGTCTTTTTTATGTAAAATTATTTCGTTAAAATATTATTTTTGCAGTGTAAGTTACATTAGGTTTCATTTTTTAGTATTTTAATAATTTATTATTTAATATTTTAGTTTTATGAAAATAAATTAATCAATTTAGTTTATTTAAAACAAAAACTTAATTGAATGGAGATTTAAAATTGATGGCTTTTATGAGGCATAGGTTAATAAATATAATTTGAGGCAAGTGGAGTTGAAAGTAAAATATTTTTATGATTTTACTAATTCATTTATTTATTATAATCATAATTATTAGCATAATAATAAAATAATTTATTATTCTATAGTTTAGCCTCATATTAAAAAACTTTTTGGCCTCATACAAAATATTTTGTCTAGACATAACAAAAACAAAATATTTTCTTTGATCCATCTCTAAAATATGTTTACTTTCCATAATCAAATATTTGCAAAACCTTGCAAAAGATAAGTAAAATATTTTTTATGATTTAATAATTTATTATTATATTAATGATAACAATTATTGAAAGTTTATTCAATAGTTAAAATAAATTTAAATTTAATTATTCATAAAATTATTATTATTGATTTTTAGGTTTCATTGTATAGTTTTGAGTAATTATACTTTAATAAAAAAAATTACTTATAAAAAATTTTAAAAAATCATTTATTGATTCATATGTACTCCATTTATTAATATTTTTTTTTTATCTTAAAATAATTTATTAGTGTATATTTTAATTTTATAAAAATAGATTATGGTTCCACAAGGGTAGTTTATTTAAAATTATTTTTTTTTAATTTTATTTTTGAAATGTGAGCTACATTAGTCATATTCAAGAAAGCAATTGAAAAGAAAAAGTAGTTAGGTTTTCATAACTAATTCTCCAATATTTATAAAATCGAATGGAAAATTTAAATTTAATTATTTAATGATTGATATTTTATGTTTGATTAAATAAAATACATATAGTTTAGTTTTATGAAAATAGATTAATCAATTTTGTTTCAAAATTTTTAAAAACTTAAAAAAAATAAAAAAACT
Source organism: Cryptomeria japonica (assembly GCF_030272615.1). Lineage (NCBI taxonomy): Eukaryota > Viridiplantae > Streptophyta > Pinopsida > Cupressales > Cupressaceae > Cryptomeria > Cryptomeria japonica. The sequence continues at coordinate 234,648,919 of NC_081409.1, forward strand.
ATAAACTATAATGCCACACTCAGATAGTTTAGTCTTATTAAAAAAAAATTGTCGTGGCAAAATGTTTTGTCTACTCACAACAAAGATAAAATGGTTTTTGTTGACATATCTCTAACAAATGTTTACTTTTCATAATCAAATACTACTAAAGTTAGAAAATATTATTTTTTCTTGATTTTGATTGGTTGTTATTAAAAAGTTTATTTACTTGTTAGGTATGTTTAAAAATGCAACCTTAAATAATAACGAGTTAGTAGAAATTGATTGCAACCGATTGTAATAGTACTAGCCTAACAATAAGTACTAATAAAATGTATGGTAGGAAGAAAGTTTTCTTTGGAGGAACAAAGAAGTGTTGTGCAATTTGTAATGAAGAAGGGTAAATACCCACACCTTCTTAGATTTCTATTATTGGTGTCATTCCAATTTCTATTTATGAATCAAATTATTTGGAAGTTTTAGACATGTAAAATAATATGCTTAGTGGTAAGATTCTCTCTAGTTTAAACTAATGTTCTTACTTGTCCATTCTAAGAACACAATTCCAAATTTGTTTGGGAATATGTCTTTTCTAGAAACATTGAAACTAGGTCTCAAGGGCTGAAATGAAAAATGGGTTTAAAAGATTTAAAACATTATGTAATTTAAATAATATATTAATAGAGAAAGAGATTAAATTAGAAATTTAAATTATTATAGATGGATTTCTCATATATTGTTTATCAATTATTTTATGTTTGCAAGTATATTTTAAAATAATTATTTGAATTGAATAGATTTTCTAACATTTTTTTTTGGATTAAATATCATAGAACACCAATACAGAGTATCATAACAGACTGTGCATAGCAACAGTAGAGGCACCAAAAGGTGCATATACAAAAAAAATATAGCTTCAGGGCACCTCCAAGGTGTAAAGTCACAACAGAGCCAAACAATTACATCAGATTTACAAATATATATGCAAAAAAGAGCTACATCCCGAGACAATAGGCAAAAAACACATGAAACAGAAGCTATAGGAACAACAAGTCGGTATCTAGTGAGGTGTTGTCTCCCAGTGGGGGGATCCATGCAACCCAACCCAACTCCCCTTCCATCCACACCTCCACTCGTCCATCTAAATGTGTAGTGTGGTCTCAGATCAGCTCATCTTTCTCCTAAATAGCATCTAGCCAGATCTGCTTGTGCTCCAGATGTCGCATAAAGGACATCAAAGCTTGCTCAAAGGAAGCCTTGACAGGGTCATCTCTCTCCAAGGTAAATCCATGTGAGAGCTCACGGATAAAGACAATAGTAGATCCATCCTCAATCCATTTGTCAAATTTGCCCACATCAAGCTTTAGAACAACTGTAACCTGCACAGATACAGAGTGAAAAATGAGTCTCCTAAGAGACTCGGTGAGGTGCCTAGAATTGCCCTTAAAAATGTCATTATTACAAAACTTTCATATAAGACAAAGAATTTCCAAGGAAAAACAAGACCAAAAGATGTTTGCTAATTTTCTACAATCCTTGATATAGCCTAGAACAACATCAATGAAAGCAAAAGAAGAAGATTCCAAATTGAAACCAAATAATCTCCATATCTCTTTTGCAAAATGACATTAAAAAAAAACATGCTTCACAGTTTCAGGAACTCTACAGATGTTACAACAGAAAAAAAGACCATTATTATCCTTTAGAGGAAGCTTATACAGTAACAGACGCCAACCAAAGAATTTCTTTTTAGGTTCATTAGGTCCCATCCAGAATCTATTGAGGATGTCCTTCCAAGCCCTGCGTTCCTAGTTTAGGATCCAACATTTGTTTAAGTGCAAGAATATAGAGTCAAACTCGGTGAGGGAGGACTAAATTCTTTTAGCTTTAAGGGAAGGGAGAGGGGTATCATCAGTCCAACATAAGGCATAGGTGGGGGAGTGCAAAAGGGGAGCAGAAGGAAGGGAGAGAATAGGGGAGAGAGCTACCTTAAGAATGTTATAAGTTCTGTCATGTGAGAGGGGAATACCAAACCTGAGAGATAGATCCTCCCAAGAAATCAGATGACCATTATCAAAAATCTGCTCAAAACATCTGATGCCCAATTTTTGCCACTTCATGGTAGAGAATCCTTGAAGAATGGCCAAGGGCTTCTCATTATGATATAAACTTCACCATATTGATCTATTAGCAGCAAGAGGTCCCTGTGTACTACCATTTATACTGATCTTAACCAAATGTTTCACATAGCCCCAAGCCTTCCATAATGATTTAAAGACATCAAACCCTACAGGAGCCACATTAAAGTTTCCAATAAGGAGGTCCAATATGGGAAGATCTTTCCATTTCTTTGCCTTCTTGGGAACAAAGCTCTGAATATTATGCCTTACAAGAACTTTCCAGGGTTCATTACCCTCTATGGCCCTAAGTATCCATTTAGAAGTGAGAGCTATTCCCTGCAACTTCATATATTTCAGCCCCATACCACCAAATAACTTGTGCATAGTACACCACTCCCATTTGACTGCATGTTGTTTCTTAGTTCCCTTACCATTAGACTATAGGAAGTCTTTGATATGCTTTTGGATATGGTTGAATTGATATTTGCTAAAAAGCCAAGAAGAGGAGAAGTATATATTGTAGGATGCAAGGATTTTTTGACACACCTGGAATCTTCTAGCAAGGGAAAGAAAAATTTTGTTCCATTTGGAGAGCTTCTTATCAATTTTGTTTCTTGCCCAATCCCACATCTCCTTCAGATTTGGTAGAACAAAAAATGGGATGCCAAGATATCTGACAATCTGTCTTGGGCCCAACCACTTGAGGGAGAATTTGGAGAACCAACATGGGGGGTCGTCCTCCCAGCCAAGAAGACTGGATTTATGCAAAGCAATTCTACTACCAGATGCTAGGCAGAAGAGTTCAATATTTTTCAAAAGTGAATCAAGGTTATCCTCTTCTATGTTAAGCAAAATTGCAGTGTCATCTGCAAATTGAATATTAACAATTTCATCTCTATTAGGGAGGGAGATTCCTTTAATAGGTGGAGTGATAGAGCAATCCTTTAGGATATAGAACATAGCATCAACAACAAGGAAAAATAAGGCAAGGGAAAGGGGACATCCCTACCTAATTGATCTAGTGAGAGAAAAGTTGGGAGATCTTATACCATTAACTTCTATAGAGGCATTGGCATCACTTAACAAAGTTTTAACCATTCTGCAAAATTCAGCAGAAAACCCTAATGAATGGAGCATCTGAATAATATATTCCCATTCAATTCTATCGTAGGCTTTCTCAAAATCTATGAGAAGCATGGCCCCATTTTGTCCTAATTCCTTAGCCCAGTGGAGTGACTCCCAACAGGTAACTAGGTTTTCCAGAATATATCATCCTTTAACAAACCCAGTTTGAGTAGTGCTAACAATTCTAGGAAGAATCTTTTCCAATCTACAGGCAATCAACTTAGCCAAGATTTTATAAGAAACATTCAAAAGTGTGATTGGTCTCCAATTCTTAAGCAAGGTTTTGTCTCCCTCTTTAGATATTAATTCGATAAGTCCTTGATTGATGTCTTTCCCCAGGGAGCCCTTTTGAAATGCCTTAGTGTAGAGTGAGTGTAGGTCATCAACCACCCAACTGATATTTTCCTTATAGAACTCCACTGGAAATCTGTTTGGATCTGGGGATTTATCATTACTAAGGGCCAAAATAGCATTACTAATCTCCTCTTTTTTTATTGGCATCCCTAGCAGCACACAATCCTCCTTACCAATCAATTTGGGAACAAGAGATTGGACAATCTTCCTTGCATTATCCCATTCATCCTTAACCAGTTCAGCAGATAACAAATCCTTATGAAACAGTGTGAAACATTCAAGGATCTCAACAGGGTCAGAAAAGACCTTATCCTTATCCCAGATGGTGCTATTTTTTTCCTTAGCTTGCTTCATTTTAAGCATCTGGAAGAAAAATTTTGAGCCTCTGTCTCTAGTCTCCAACCAGTTAAGCTTAGCCCTAGTTCTCCACCCTTTGATTTTCTGATTTTGCAACCTCCTAAGATCAACTTTGGCAGCAATAAGTTGGTTGGTTAGGGAGTCATTTTTAGGGTCATTTTGTAAATTCATTTGAGCCAAGTGGAGAGCATTGTGTAGTTGCATCTCAGTAGCCCTAACATCCTTGGCCTTCTTTTTACCCACAGTCTGACAAAGTAGGGTCTAGGTTTTTATATTCTAATTCCATCTGCCAATGTTGGACATTTGATGATTTCCATATTTATTGAACATTCTAACAAGACACAAAGCACATTTGAGATCCTCATCCAAAAGTAAACTAGTATTCAATTTGAAAGCAGAGGCAATATTTGTTGAGGTCTCACTATTCCAGCCATTCTCAACTTGATCATAATAGGATGGTGATCAGATAGTGTGAACGGGATAACAACATATTGAACACCATCATCATTCTTAACAATGTCAAAAAATTCCTTATTGAAGTAAAATCTATCAAGCCTATAGTAGACTCTTTTATTATGTTGTTGATGGTTACACCAAGTGTACCAGATAGAATTCAGAGCTCCCTTTTTCCCTGCTATTGGGTCAATCAATCTCAATTTATTAATCATCCTTTCCCATTGAAATCTCTCAAATCCTTTCCACTCAAATTTACACCCTCCTTGTTTATTTTGCGCACTTACCACCATGTTGAAATCACCTCCAATGAGCCAAGGTATATCCTCCAGATTGGATAGCCATTCCCACATATCTCCTCTCTCTAGGTAATCATTAGAGGCATAAATTGAACAAATGCCAAAAGTGGTTTCATCAGTCTGAATGATCACCCACACAACCCTTACATAGGGGGATTGTCCCCATTTTGTAACCTTATTTGCCCAATTAGGATTCAATAAAATTGCAAATCCACCTCTACCCTTAGGATGGTTGGTATAGTAGGGAGTGGCATCCCTCCAAATACATTTCAGGCCAATCTCTTAATTAAAGCCAACATATTTCAACTCCTGAAGCATAAGGCAATCAACATATTTATGCATATTTAAGAATCTTTTGACAACGTATTTCCTATCAGGGGCCTCCAAGCCCCTAATGTTCCATGAAATGGCGTTCAGCATAATTAGAATTAGTCAGAAGTATCCATGGAGGGCTTAAACCCCTCAAAATACTTAGGCCACTCTTCATGATTAGTGAGATTACTGGCATCAAATGCAACTGTTGAGAATGGTCTACCTCTTTTTTTCCTAAGTTCTGAAAGTTGTTCAGGGCCCAATGATTCTTTCCTAATAGAGACATATTTAGATGTCTTGGGGGACTATTTCCTCCTTTTTTTCTTGGATTTATTCCCTGATAGATCATCTCCCACATTGGTAGAACCAAAATCAAATGTTCTAGTTTCTAGGGAGAAAGGATTTTCCCCACAATTGTTGTTATCAGTATCAATCCCTGTGTTAGAGCAGAGCCCAATACCATGATCATCCCCTAAGGTTTGTTCGGAGGGGAGGGTGATAGGACCCTTATCCCCATGAATGGCACATGATGTAATATCGAGGGATCTAATAAGATCTTGTGGCCCCTCACACTCCACCTTGGTGTCCAAGGGGGTTTTGAAAACAGACAAGATGGGAGGAATATTCATCTCCCCGGGAATGTCAGAATTGACATTGCATCCAGAACCCAGGAGAAATTGTTGTTCATCACTAATGGCATTGCTAGCTACAAGAGCCCCACCGTCATCCCCTCCGATCAAATCTTGAAGGAAGGGCATGGTAGTGGACTCGAGCTCCCTTTTCTGAGCATTCAAGGACAATTCAAGTTGCTTTCTATTCTCTGTAGCCACTTTCAACTTTTCTAAGACAAGTTATTGTGCATTTTGAGTTCTAGGTCCACTATTAGGAGTAGAATCCCTAGTCACATTTGAATCAAAAGGCAGAGAAGAATTAATAGCTTTATTGGCTTCTCTTATGGCCTTCTGGTATTTAACAATGCTCTCTGCAATCAAGGAAGGTTTGCTAGATGAGATAGGGAAATCAGGGGGAATGTTGAGCGAAGGTGAAGTGTCGAAGCCAGGCGGAGGTGGAGGGTCGAGAATGGAAGGAGATGAAGAGTCAGGGCAGATAGGGGGAGGGGGAATGGAGTCAGAGTGAACAGAGTTTGAGGGATTAACCAAGGCAGAATGCAGAGGAAAACAAGTCGAGACTGGCTTGGAAGGAATAAAGTTTTTTTTCCCAGATAAAGGGCAATGTTTTCGGAAATGTCCACTTCTCCTACACGTATGACATGCATTAATTCCCCCTAAATATTTTAAGGGGCAAGAATAAAGATGATTTTCAAAACAAATGTCAATCTCTGAAGGCAAAGCCGAATCGGGGTTGAAAGCAATAAGCACCCTCACATCCATATGGGGCAACAAAGTAGGAGAAGAATCAATTCTAAGAACTTTACCTAAAGGCTCAGTGATTTTTGAGATACAGTTCCATAAAAAAGGAGGAACATTCTTAATAACTACCCATTTAGGGTTAGAAAGAGCCATGAATTCCTCATTACATGCAACAAGGGTCCATGGAACAACCCTAAAACAAGCATTTCCCATATTCCAAAATTGTTTATCAAGCACTTTCTTCTGCTTTTCCATATCATTAAAAAAAATAATGAACAAATGCTTTTGCAACATTCTATAGAAGGAAAATTGAATGCTAAGTTTTTTACACCAAATATCTTGAAACCATTTGTTCATAGATTGCCTAGATGGAATTCTATCTACATCAAGGGCTGCAAAAAAAACCACAGAATCCCTAAGTCTAATAATTTCCTTAGAAATGCATGCAGACATGGAAGAATTTGGCTTAATGACAACCTTCGAGGCCGAGGCAACCTCACTTTCTTCGCCGACTTGATTGTCTGCAACATTGTTGAGAATCTCCGACTCAAACCTAGCCTCTATTGGAAAAGATATGTGAAGCCCTTCAACTGCCTGGTGGAAGGATTTCTTCGAGCCCATGGTGTTGCCATAGTTTTCTGGTGTTCTGCATTTGAAGCACCATCTTTATTGCTCTCCATAAATGGAGGCACAAGCGAGAGTTAATGCTGGGGCCTCCCAGTAGGCTTGGGAGCCCCCATGAAGAGAGTCAACCTATGGCCAAGGACCCTTCGTATTCATCCTTGGTTGCAGAGCCAACTACCGCCTTAATTTTTAAGGGTTCATAAAGTAGTGCATTCAAAAAACTACATGATTTTCTAACATTTCAAGATTATGTTCTGTGTATATACTAGTATAGACATTTAAATACATGTATCTAAAATATTCAAATGCATACTCAATACATCCTAATCTCATGCGTCATGATTATCCTTAAGATCATAAACATAAAGAAATTCATAGTTTTGGTAGGAGTGAGATGGAACTTGACACTTGGAAGACTTGTCCACATTATCCTATGCTAGAGGCTTGGTGTACTATACAAGGATATGATTCAATGATCTAATGGACTCTAAGGTCTCCACCTCAACACCCTCCTTCACTACAGAATGGATGGTGACATGCTTAGTCTCCGGTCTAGCTAGGGGTATTGGTCCTTGGTTTTGGGCATGTTGTGCCTCCACTCTATCCCATGTGGAGCCCTTACCTGTACCTTATAACTCCCACATTTTGAATTAATTATGGATCTCATTAAGGACAAACTCATAATAGAATGCCTTAAAAAGTATTATAATCTATCTCATTGTTATTGCATGGAGGATGGTAAAACCCATCCACCACCTATCCCAAAACCTATTCCTTATCACATGGTGGTGGCACCAATGGATAGGAAACCTCTTACAAGCATTGTGATTCATGTATGGGTTGTTTGTGGATTGGTGAATAGTGCACACTAGTTAGATTTCAATATTTTTTTTTCTAACTTTCTCATGAAATTTGTTCTGCATAAAATTATCTTAGTTCTTCCCTCTTTTTGGATCAAAGATTGATTTTTCCACCCATCGATTCTATGTGAGAAACAATGGATTGAAGTTATTTGATGAAGATGGACCTATGGGAGTCTGTTGTTGTTGGATCTTTCAACCTTGCACTGAATCCCTTGAGTTCTATTTTATTGATTTCCATTTTACCTATAAATCATATTACATCAAACTTGACATTTGTAAATCATATTTTTATTCATGAAGGTACACTTCATGATGAAAACGATAGTCTAATAAAGGGCATGGATAGCAAGATAATTTTCAACACCTCTAGAGATAGACCCACCTAGTGGGGATAACTTTATTGATTAAATTTCCTTAAATATCTCTATTTTACATGTTATAATCTTATAGTATATCTATCCCCATGCTTTTCACTTGATCTTGTCACTTGGGTGCAAGATGGTTGTTTATTTTAGTAATTAATATGCATTCATGTTTCTCAAGGGGGCCATATTAAGGGGGAAATATTAATATTTATCACTTTCAAGTTTATGTTTTACATGTTATAATCTTATAGTATATCTATCCCCATGCTTTTCACTTGATCTTGTCACTTGGGTGCAAGATGGTTGTTTATTTTAGTAAGTAATATACATTTATGTTTCTCAAAGGGGACATATTAAGGGGGAAATATTAATATTTATCACTTTCAAGTTTATGTGTAATTCATAAGTTAACATTGAATTGTGACTCTAGTTACTCTACTTCTAATCATGTTTGTCTTTTACATTTTTACATTGTAGGGTAGGCCAAATATTCATTTATACGATTTAAAGATCATTCCTACCCATAAAAGGTCATTTTTATAATATAAATTCAACCCTACTCAAAATTTGAGAATGGCCCATTTAATATTTCATCATTTTTCATTTTAAATATAAGTTTAAGCAATTCTATAGGTGACTAATTATGATCAAAACATAGAACAACTATGTATCAACCATTGAATTTAATCAAATACTTTCAATAACTTTAATTTCTAAATTTTAAAGTCATCTATATTTAAATAAACCAAATTTGGCAACTAAATACATTTAGTTCTCAAATATATTTTCAAAGTGAAATAAGCAACTTCGAGAAAGAAAAGTCCATCACATAAAGTTGTGTTGAATTTTCGTGAAGAAGAAATGAATCTAATTGGTCAATTTTGTTTCAATATTATCTACCCACATTATCATATGTGGAAATGTTTTGATTGACTAGTTTGTACAACCAATTTATAAGGAAAAACAAAATCATAATGGCTTTGATTTCAATGGACTGGTCAATTTCAACAAAACACAAGGCTAGTATTTTTAGATGAGACAAATCATTAAAGTTCTGTTGAATTTTCCCAAAGGAAAAATCAACGAGAATTAGTCAATTTTGTTTACATGTGATTTACCCACATCATCATATGTGGAAATATTTTCATTGACTAGTTTGTACCACCAATTTTAAAAGGAAAAACGAAATTATAATGGCTTTGATTTCAACGGATTGATCAATTTCCACAAAACACAAGACTAGTAGTTTAGATGAGACAGCTCATTAAAGTTCAGTTGAATTTTCCCAAGGAAAAATCAAGGAGAATTAGTCAATTTTGTTTGCATATGATTTACCCACATCGTCATATGTGGAAATATTTTCATTGACTAGTTTGTACCACCAATTTTAAAAGGAAAAATGAAATTATGATGGTTTGATTTTGACGGATGGATCAATTTCCCCAAAACACAAGACTAGGAATTTTAGACGAGACAACTCATGAAAGTTTTGTTGAATTTTCCCAAAGGAAAAATCAATGAGAATTACTCAATTTTGTTTGCATATGATTTACCCACATCATCATATGTGGAAATATTTTCATTGACTAGTTTGTACCACCAATTTTAAAAGGAAAAACAAAATTATAATGGCTTCGATTTCAACGGATTAATCAATTTCCACAAAACACAAGACTAGTAGTTTTAGATGAGACAACTCATTAAAGTTCAGTTGAATTTTCCCAAAGGAAAAATCAAGAAGAATTAGTCAATTTTGTTCGCATATGATTTACCCACATCATCATATGTGGAAATATTTTCATTGACTAGTTTGTACCACTAATTTTAAAAGGAAAAATGAAATTATAATGGTTTGATTTCAACAAATGGATCAATTTCCCCAAAACACAAGACTAGGAATTTTAGACGAGACAACTCATTAAAGTTTTGTTGAATTTTTCCAAAGGAAAAATCAATGAGAATTACTCAAATTTGTTTGCATATAACTTACCCACATCATCATATGTGGAAATATTTTCATTGACTAGTTTCTACCATCGATTTTAGAAGGAAAAACAAAATTATAGTGACTTTCATTTCGCTGGACAGACCAATTTCCACAAAAGACAAGTCCAGGCTAAAGAAAAACCAACAAAGAATTAGTCTATTTTGTTTGCATATGATTTACCCACAACATCATGTGGAAATTTTTTCATTGAATTGTATGTACCACCAATTTTTAAAGGAAAAACAAAATTATAATGACTTTGATTTCATTTTGATGAATCAATTTCAGCAAAACACAAGTCTAGTCATTTTATTGCATATAAATAATTTTATTGAATGGTGTATACCACCAAATTAAAATAAATTTATTAAAAACAAAAAGAAAATTATATATGCTTTGATTTTGATGGATAGATCAATTTCCATGCTATAGTAAGTCAAAGAAATGGTGGAAATATGGGTACCCCTTCATCAATTTTGTTTGGATAACCAGAAGAAATATTTCTATTGAAATGAGCTTTGACCGATTAATTGAAAAACAAAAATACAAGTGTTTTGATTAATTTGCACGCTGTTGAAATTTCTAAGAAATTTCTTATGTTGAATAATCTTATACAGAGAAAAAAGAAATTTAAAATCTATTTATTAAAATTACTGTCAATTTAAAACAATTTTTTAAAAATATACTATTTTTACATTTAGAAGTGTAGAAAATCGAATGGAGGATATTGCCCCCCACTTTCCAGTGATTTGCGCCACAAATTTCGTAGGACAAATACAATTATAAATGAGCCTTTACTTTCCATTATTTTCACAGAGAGATAAAGAGAGAGAGCAAGGATATCTGTTGGGCAATTTCTAATGAAGATTGCGATGATGATGATGTGGGTTTTGCTGTTGTTCGCAGTGATGATGTCATGCTCTTCTGCTTGTTATACACATGAAAGAAATTCTCTTTTGGATTTCAAAGAGGGCCTCAACTTCACTTTCTCTTATAACACGCTGCAGTCATGGAAGGGATATAACTGCTGTGCGTGGGAAGGAGTCGCCTGCCACCCAATCACTGCCCATGTCATTTCCCTGGATCTCAGCCATTCCTCCCTCAATGCCTCCTGGATTACTGATGAGTATTCCTCATGGCCATTCATGTCGTGGAAGGAAATACGTGGGGGACTATTCCATCTGCACCATCTGGAGCACTTGGACCTCACTTATAATGCCTTCTTCCCTCCTCTTGCCATCCCTTTACAATTACATAAGCTTAGCAAATTGAGGTATTTAAGCCTGTTGGACTCTAATTTTATTGGTCATATTCCAAGAGAAATCAGTAACATGTTCAATTTAACATATCTTGATTTGTCTTTTAATTCTTTGAGTGGCACCATCCCAACATCTTTGGGTAAGTTGTGGAAGCTCACAGTACTTGACCTATCTTCTAGCTCATTGAGTGGCACAATCCCAACATCTTTGGGTAAGCTGTCAAAGCTCACAGAACTTAACCTAGGTTCTAACTCTTTGAGTGGCACAATCCCAACATCTTTGGGTAAGCTGTCAAATCTTACGACACTTTACCTATATTATAACTCATTGAGTGGCACAATCCCAACATCTTTGGGTAAGCTGTCAAATCTTACGACACTTGACCTAGGTTCTAACTCTTTTAGTGGCACAATCCCAACATCTTTGGGTAAGCTGTCAAATCTTACAACACTTGACCTAGGTTCTAACTCTTTTAGTGGCACAATCCCAACATCTTTGGGTAAGCTGTCAAAGCTCACAGAACTTAACCTAGGTTCTAACTCTTTGAGTGGCACAATCCCAACATCTTTGGGTAAGCTATCAAATCTTACGACACTTGACCTAGCTTCTAACTCATTGATTGGCACAATCCCAAAATCTTTGGGAAAGCTGTCAAAGATCAAAAGACTTTACCTAGAATCTAACTCATTGAGTGGCACAATCCCAACATTTTTGGGTAAGTTGTCAAAGCTCACAACACTTAACCTAGGTTCTAACTCTTTGAGTGGCACCTACACACTTTCTTTCTTGGATCAAATCCCCAACATTCAAGAAGTGCTTCTCTCAAGGAATAAGTTGACTATAAAAGTTAATGCAACTTATATTCCCAATTTTCAACTTGAGGCCTTAGGTTTGGGATCTTGTAATATAGTTGGGGATTTTCCATCCTTCATTTCCACTCAATACTCTTTAGAGTACCTAGACTTATCTCAAAACTCCCTTGATGGAAATATTCCAAATTGGCTATGGGATTTTATATACCTTGATCATCTCAACCTATCTTCTAACCAGTTTGAAGGTAGTTTACCCTTCAAACTGCTTGGATTTGAACACAATTCTCAAAGAAGCTCAGTTATTGATTTACATAATAATAGGTTACAAGGAAATACCCCCATTTCCTTGCAAAATGTGGAGTTTTTGGATCTTTCAGAGAATCTATTTGATGGATCTATTTCAATAGGAATTGGTCAACATGGACAAGCTCTTAGATATCTATCACTGGCAAACAATAATCTTAGTGGTGTTATCCCACATTCTATTTGTGAATCAAGTTATTTGGAAGTTTTAGACTTGTCGAATAATAGCCTTAGTGGTAAGATTCCCTCTAGTCTAAACAAATGCTTTTACTTGTCCATGTTAAATCTAGAAAAGAATGATTTCAAAGACACAATTCCAAATATATTTGGTAATATGTCTTTTCTAGAAACATTGAAACTAGGTTTCAATGAGCTAAGTGGGAACATCCCACCATCCCTTGCAAATTGCAGTGCTTTGGAAATCCTAGATATGAGGAATAACAATATTCATGGGAGCATTTCTAGTTGGATTGAAAGATTGCAGAGTCTTCATATCCTAATACTAAAATCTAACAAGCTTGTTGGAAAGATGCCCTCAGAATTATCCAAATTGCAAAATCTTCAGATCTTGGATATATCAAGCAACAAAATTTCAGGCATTATTCCAAGTGGCTTCATGAACTTGAGTGCACTAGCAAATCAGACAGAGAACACAGATTCTCTTGGAATAGATAGTTTTTATTCTGGTGTGGCTTATATAGATCACATCATCATTAGAAACAAAGGACAAGATATGGATTTCATGAGAAATTTGAGATTGGTAAAATGCCTTGATTTATCGAACAATAATTTATCAGGTGAAATACCTTGGGATATTGAATCCCTCAAAGGATTGATAATTCTCAATGTTTCAAGAAATCATCTCAATGGCGAGATTCCAAAATCCTTGGGTAGCATGGTGCAGCTACAATCACTTGATCTTTCTAAAAATGAATTGTCTGGAATGTTTCTTGTTGAACTGCAAAATCTCACATATTTGAGTTACTTTGATGTGTCCTATAATAACCTTTCAGGAACAATACCACAAGGAGGACAAATGATGACATTTGATTCCTCATCATTCTCCAGCAATTTAAATTTATGTGGCCTACAAATTAATGTATCATGCTTTGGAAGTCATCTTGCTTCTCCCAGTGAAAATGATAAAAATAAAGAAGTGTTGAAGGAGGATGTGTGGTGGGATATTGGAATGGGAATCGGCTGTGGATTGGGGTTTTCACTTTTGATTTGGGTGTTGTGTTTCTCCAAATCTTGGAGTGCAAAATGCTTCAGAATTATGGATGGCATTATTGACTCTCTTTTTCAAACATGCAAAAGAAGATTGCTTCAGATATTATAAGAAATTTTCTTATTTTCATCTACTGTACAGCTGTATAATCAACCAACCATATGTCAATTGTAGTTGTAAGTTTACTTCACAAATCTCTTTCTCTTATTATTTTACACTAGTTAAGAAAAAAACATTTATGATGTTAATAATTTTGTAGAATGGCTTAAAACTAATCTATACATACCTGATGAAATTATTCTTTATGTGTCTTCTGTCCAGGTTTGAATTTGAAGTCAGTTTGGATGTTAAGATCACGCACTAACATTCCCCAGGGCACATTTTGAGCCTCAAAAAATGTAGTTTCCTCTTGTTGAAAGTGAAAAAGTCCCATTAAAAAAAAATCAAAAAAATCATTTCCATAAATTCTATCAGTAGCAGTTCTATCATGTTGGTAATTTCAGAGTTAGAGAGGTACAAAGTCAAGCTATACAGATGGTGGGGAATTTCCATGGATGTGCACTCATACGTATGGTTTTCACATTCATCTCAATGTTTGTTTTCTGGGAGATATTCAAAATTTGAATTCTTGTATTCTATTAGAATTGTGTTGTCCTAATTTAGAGTTTGAAAATAAGAGGATTCTTTAGGATGCCATGAACACATGTGATATAACTCAGGTTCATTAAATGAAGCCCCCATGATCCAGAACCAGGGAGCAGAAAAACTGCAATATATTGAAGAGAAATCTTATATTTCACATTCAGTGGCTTCTCAAATGAAAAGGAAAGATGCAGCCTGCTAAACCATGGAAGCAAGAATAGTAAGCTAAAGATAACTCATTTTTGGATTTTTATATCGAATTTGATTTATTTTTATTATAAACAATTTCAGATTTTGTTTACTTTAGATGTTCCTTTCAGTTTTCATTTTTTATTCAACTCTGAGTTTTTCTGAGATTTCCATCCTTATTGTATTTAGGGCATCAACACCGAGTATCAGTTATACATGGAAGATTTCCCATCTTTTCCTTTCCAAGAGATCAATAGGGACTATATTGATAGAAGTTCACATTGTTGTTAAGCTTATGTTCTGAAGATTTCCCGAAGATCAGTTGTACATGGAAGATTTCCCATCATTTTGTTTGTTTACTATATATTTATTATTGTAAATGTCTAAAATCAGGAAAGAGAAGAACAGAATGCATCACCAATTTTAATTGATCATTAGCTATGCAATTGTAAATGGATTTTTGTATTTGGGACTTGTTTTAACATTTCTATTTATTAAAAGAAATTGGATTGAATTTGAGTTCTCTTTTCAGATTTTTTTGTTTATAAAAAGAACGGCGTTTACTTTGAATATTTCTTACAAACACACACTGATGCAAACTGCAGTCTGAGTAAAGCAAAAGCAAGATTTAAATGCATGTATTTGACGGTGGTTGTGGAATTGGCCTACAAATGGACCTGAAGTTCTTGGACCTCTTCTTCCTTTTGGTTGGTTGTACTTGCATGTTTTAGTTTCATGTTTGTTAGATCCAAGGGTTTTGTTGATTTTGAATCAAAATATATGGTTATGCTTATCTATGTTTTTCATTATTCTAGTTTAAATATTTTGGTGATTTTAAGACTTGTGGGTCTTCTAGATGATAAGTGGATATGGGTTTACATTTGTGTCACATAATATAGCAGTTTTGCAAATTTTACATGGTTCATCAAAATCAAAATCAAGGGTTCTTTAGATTTGTTGATAAGCTAATTTTCAAATTATGATTCTTTGGGGATATTTTTGGATTGAAGGTACTTGCAATTTTGCATGGTATGATGAGGTTTGTATCTCTCTCAATGAGGATATATTGGTATGCTTTTCCACTGGTTATTAATGGGTTGTGAAGTTGGTATTTTATTAAAAAAAATTGAACTTCTAGACAACCTATTTCCTCAAAATGTTTTACAATTTTATTGTTCTACTAAAAGCTATAGGTTTGTATAAATTTGGAGTATTCTTGGTGGATTCAAATTTGCATCTAGAGATGGTTTTGGGTATATGCAGGATCATGGTGGGCCAAATAGGCCCTTAAGTGGCAATGAAAATTCAAAAAAACAAAGTTAGGCAACTTGATGTAAAAATTTGAATAGCATATCAACATTATTTTAAAAATATGTAAAAACAGAATTTGTAGCAAATTGAATGTAGTTTCTAAGCTACTAGTTGTTTCTAAAAAAAAATAAAAAAATCTATTTGATGAAAATTTGAAATTTCAATGTAGTAGTACTAAAATTTTAGGAAAAAGATAAGTAGGTGTCTGTTTGACCACCCTAATCATAACAAAATCATAATATTTGTTTATATTATTTTAAATATAAGTAGAAGACTCATGTCTGGATATGACACATATTTTTTTATAATTTTTTTTTATGTAAATAATTAATTATGAATTTTTTACTACAACTATTTAAAAATATAAATACTTGTATGTCTAACCACCTTAACTTCGTCAAAGCTTTGTAAAATTCATTTTTTTCTATTTTATCCTATAGTAGGTGAAGCATAGAATGTGACACATGTTTCGGATTCAAAAAATTTGATACCATTTGAAAGTTATAGATGTTGTTCAATCAGTCTATCAATGAGGACTTTAGTCAAAATTCAGTTTGAAAATGAATAAAAATTATTTATTAAAGTCAAAATAAGGAAAAACTTATATTGTTGGAAAGCTGAGAATGTCCTTAAAAAACCATTTTCGTTTCATCAATTTTGGCTAAAAAAGGTCGTCACCACCAGAGCAAAGTTTGGAAAAGCAAGGAAGACTCAAAAACACGTTTTTTAAGTTGACTTTCTAGGTTTGGCATGTCCTAGCAAAATCCCAATGCAATCCCGAGGCAAATACCAAGGCTTCTGAGTTTTCTCATAAATATTGGATATCTAATATGAATCAAACATTGGATATGAATCCAACATAAGATTTATAAATATATTTAATAATATTTAATATATAGTTATATATTAATATATATAATATTTTATATTATTAATATGTAATGCATAATAATATATAAGATATTATTAATGTGTGTGTGTGTGTGTGTGTGTGTGTGTGTGCTTTATTACAAGAAAAATAGGTTTTGAAGGGACCCTGAAACCCTTTACATAAGAACCTTAAAAGATAAGAGCATCAAGAAACAAGACAGGGCAGACTGCAAAAAAACCAGCAAAGTACTGGGCAAAAGCCAACACAAAAGCCCAACACAACCAACAACAACCAGCCAAAACAGAAAACAGACAAATTACTTAATGTTTGTAAGGGAATTAGCCAATTTCCTGCTAATCCCTTGCATTTCTTTGATATTATCCTTGAGAATTGGGATTTCCTTGGAAGAGGCCAAGGCAGAGTTTTTGGCAATTTCCTCCATATTCCTAGTCATAGAGTTGAGGATATCCGGAATCATAATCAGGAAGTTCTTCATGGTTGTCTTTCCTTCCTCCAGCTTGCTGATCTAAACTTCCAGCTTCTCCACTTTTTCGTCCATAACCTTTTTCCATTGCTCCTGGTTACTTTCACCTTTCTATCCCTGCTCTTCCTATTGATTAGCTATTTTTTCCATTTTATTAATTCTTTCATATACCCACCTATCAAAACCCATACGAGCATCATACCGGTTCTTGAGCTTATCCAAAATAATCTCATCTCCAGCTCTATCCTTTTCCCTGCTCATATCCTCCTTATCCTTATTCTACTCAGTTTCCATTTCCCTTTCCTCCTGATTAATCCGGTTGTCCTGCTCCTCCATAGGCTGGTTGTTATTACCAGTCCTCACACTATGGGTAGGGTTGTTCTGATCATAATCATCCTCTTCTCCTCCTTCCTCTTCCCCTACTTCCTCATCTTTCCAGCTCTCCTCCCCATCAGAATCATCAGTCTCCATCTCACTTCCTTCTTTGCCCATATCCTCAGGATCAGCCTCCGTTTCCTTTTGTTTATGACTCAACTCCATGTCCTTAACCTTTTTCTCCACAGAGGCTTTTTTAACCTTTTTACTCTATTTCAGCTCATCCTTACTGGGCCCAGGGTCCTCGCTTTTCCTCTTACCTTTCCCCGGTGACACTGACAACCTTTTGTTTTCCTGAATTGTCAGAATCTTACAATGCTCATAAATGAGCAAAATAAGGCCATAATGTAGCACAAGAGAAGAGGGGTTCTTACTGTGATTGTTCAATGAGCGCGACAAGGACCTGAAAAGGTAATAGGGAAGAGAAACCCTCTTCTCATGCCTAAAGTGATTCAGAAGCACAAAGTGATAGGTGTGGACCCTAGTGAAACGACCCTCCACAATGATATACTCCATAATGGCATTAAGCACACAACCCCAAATTTTTTTAATATTAGATGCATCATAATACCCCCCAGATGCTTTGCCTAATTTCGCTCTCTCCTTATCTTTGTGCGGAAAGAGCTTCATAGCATTATTGGACACTTTCAGGTCCCTAAATAAATTGAGGCCAGTATGGGGCATACCTATGATAGTAGAGATGAGGTCCGCATCCAGCTTGAATTTTACACCATGAATTTTGAAGGAACCATTTTTCTAGTTTTCAGTCACTCTGGTAACCGCCAGGTTAACTCTGCTTTTGTCATAATCCACCTGGTAACCCAGCTCACCTTCCACTTACTAAGAATAATATTCCAAATATCCTGACTAAAATTGCACTGGTAGAGGATATGGCAGGCAAACTCCTCCTCCCTGCAACAAAGAGAGCACCTATTAGGAAAAACAAATCCACGCTTATGTAGATTATCAAGGGTTAGCACCTTATTTTGGATAAAAATCCAAAAGAAGATATTAATTT
Organism: Cryptomeria japonica; assembly: GCF_030272615.1. NCBI lineage: Eukaryota > Viridiplantae > Streptophyta > Pinopsida > Cupressales > Cupressaceae > Cryptomeria > Cryptomeria japonica. The sequence goes on from NC_081409.1 coordinate 234,667,619, forward strand.
TGGGAGTCAACTTCTTTATCCACACTTTCGCCCACAAAGGGTTCTCTTCCAGAACTTTGTAATGGATATAAACCATTCAAGACACCGAATATTTCCCATCAGAATTTTCCTTCCAAATCAAACAATCCTTTGAATGCTCCATAAATATTTTCGAAGAAAGCAAGGTCTCCAAAAATCTTAATCCTGGATAAAACTGGCTAAACTCAATCCACTTTCCATTTCTTCAGTAGTCCCTAACGAGGTCTCCATACCTTCTTTTAAACCAATTTTTCCATTCATTAAGAATGGGGATTTCCTCCAGCGGTTTATCCATAAGCCATCTGTCCTCCCAGAATCAAATAATTCTCCCATTCCCCAGTTTCCACTTTCTTCCAGCAGCAGCCCAAAATTTGGTCGTTTGAACAACGTTCCAAATTGCAGAACCTTCCATGAGAAAGGATTTATCCATAAATTCTTCCTCAAATGGTTGCATGTGAAGGTATTTCTTTTTCCAAATGGAATTCCATTCCCTTTCCTTCCCTTTCATTCTCCAAATTTGTTTAGCTAACAAGGCATTATTCATAGTCATAATGTTCCTTATTCCCAGACTCCCAAAAGCCTTAGGAGTGCAAATATTATTCCAGGCAATAAGGGGGATTCTATTTTTATCTTCCACTCCCGACCATAAGAATTTTTTTTGAATTCTTTCAATGGCCTCAGCAAACTTTCTGGGTATTTTAAATAGACTAAGGTCGTAGATAGGCAAATTTTGAAGGGTAGCCTTAAGCATCATCACCTTACCTGCTTGGCTGAGGAGGGCTCCCTTCCACCTAGCCAGTTTGGAATTGAATCTATCAATGAGCTTCATCTAGAGATTCTCCGAAGGCTTTAAGCACAGAGGGAGACCCAAATAAGTAGAAATAAACTCGATAATTTTACATCCAAGGATCCTTTCAATCCTTCTTTGTCTATCCACAGGGGTATTGATGAAGAACAAAGAACTCTTATCCCAATTTATTTTTTGACCAGAAGCAGCTTCATATGAATCCATAACACTCTTCATATTTCTCGCTTCTCTTATGGTAGCTTCTCCCATGGTAATAGAATCATCAACAAACTGTTCATGAGTACAGGTTAAGTTGGACGAGGAAGGCTTAAGGCCTTTGAGTTTCCCTTCCTCCACACTTCTCATAATAAATCTACCCAAACTTTCTGCCAGGACAGTAAACAATATAGGAGAGATAGGGTCCCCCTGTCTTAGACCTCTAGAACTTTTGAAGAAACTAGATGGAGATCCATTAATAATAACTGCAGAAGAGGTAGTACCAATCAATTGAGAACAAAGTTTTATCACCTTTTCCCCAAACCCAAAAGTTTTCATAATTCTGAAAAGGAATTGCCAATTCACTCTGTCATAGGGCTTGGACATGTCCATCTTAAGAAAAAAGCCTTGTTTTTTAGCTACAACTAGAGAATGAATATTATCATGCACCGAAATGATGGAATCTAGAATCTGTCTACCAGGGACAAAACCATTTTGTTAGGCCGAAATAATGCAGAGGAGGATATCCAACATTCTAGAAGTGAGCACCTTAGATATTATCTTGTAAACAGAGTTACAAAGACTGATAGGTCTAAACTTATTGAGAGAATCAGCTCCATGGATCTTAGGAATAAGGACAATAAAGGTAGCATTGAGTTCTTTTAGAAGCCACCTAGATCCAAAGAATTCTTTAACTAAATTACAAATGTCAATCTCCACAACATGCCAAATTTTTTGAAAGAAGAACATAGGGAATCTGTCTGGACCAAGAGACTTGTCTCTAAGAAAGGAAAACACAGCCTTTTTGATCTCCTGAGTCAAAGGGATCCAAGAGAGATTTTTGTTGTCATCCTCATTTAAAATGGGAGGGATAGCTTGAGCTAGAAGGTCTTGATTTCTGATATCCAGAGAATCCACACCTCCCAAAATATTACTAAATAAATCCACAACTTCCTTTCTTATTTCATTTTCATCCGACAAAATCCCCCTATTGCTAGATAAACTGGATATCTTGTTGGCCGCTTTATGCTTGAAAGCAGTCACATGGAAAAACCGGATGTTTTTATCACCTTCCTTCAAATACAATGCTCTTGATCTTTGTCTCCAAAAAGTTTCTTCATTAGAGATAATTTCATGGTATCTGGAGAGCAACCCATTTTCATCATTCCTCAAATCCTCAGAAAGACCTTCCACTTGAATTTTATCTTGAACTTCTTTAATATCTATCTTAATATTAGCTTTAATTTTAAAGATATCTCCAAAAGTCTCTTTATTCCATATTTTGACTTTGGCTTTGATAATATTAAGCTTTTTGGCCACTCTAAATAAGGCAGTACCCTCAACCTCCAAATTCCACCATTTAGGAATAAATTTTTCCAAAGAAGGGTGGGACAACCAAGCTTTTTCAAATCTAAAAGGGAAATTACGCTTTGAGGAAGTAGAATTGGCAGTGGAAGAGATAGGATAATGATCGAAACCAATCTTAATGATAGACTCCAAAGAACAATTATACTTAGAGAGCCAATCGGGAGAGATCAGGGATCTATCCAATCTAACTTGAATGAGATCAGGGCCAGTTCCTCTATTGGTCCAAGTGTAATTAATCCCTTGGAGATCCATATCCATCAAAGCTTGATCATTAATAAATTCCATAAGATCTTTTCTTCCCTCCAACTACAAAGGAAGGCCTCCCATCTTTTCATCCTCTTTTAAAGGGGCATTGAAAGCTCCCATAATCATCCATCTTTTATCAGAAAAACTTTGTCTCTCTTCAGCCAGGCTCCTCCAAAATTTAGCTCTTCCAGATTTAGAATTAGGTGCATAGATATTAGTGATATCCTAGAAAAATTTATCCTTAATATGCTCAAGCAAAACTGAGGTCCTATTAAGCCTAAAGCAATTTCCTTACCTTTAATAGAATTTTGATTCCAAAAGATAGTTGTACCTCCAGAGGCACCCTCCGAGCTTGTTCCAATTACACCATTACTTTTGAAAATTCTAATTCTTTCCACTTTATCCTTACACATCTTAGTTTCCTGAATAAGAACTACATCCAGTTTATGATCTCTAACAATATTACGCAACACGTCCTTCTTGTGGGGGGCATTCAACCCTCTGATATTCCATGAAATTATCTTCATACTTTAACCGGGGATAAGGCTGACTCAATGGAACTTTGTGTTCCATCAGTACGATTCTTCCAACTTTCATGTTCCCTCTGATTCTTTAGAGAGGGTCTCCCCTATTTTTTGCTCTAACTTCCAACATCTGCAACCTTCTTATTCTTTCTTCTGGCTGAAATACCTCCATTAGGTCCTCCATTATTTGACTTGCCTTCTTTAATACCGAAAATCCTAGGATTTCCCTCAAGACCCACCGTCTCCATGCTTTTAGGAAGATTTTTGCATTGAGAGTTCAAGATAATATTTCTAGTCTTCTTAGGACTTCTATTGGTTAATAACAACAACAAAACAGTTTCTGAGATATTACAATCCCGAGCTTCATTAAAGTCTTCCTCATTTTCTTTATTATTAGATGAAGCTGAAGCATCATCATTGGAAAAATCATCAGCTTTACGCTGGATGATAGGATCAACCTTCAGATCCTTTGATTCAATTTTTTGAGCCAGTTCTTCAGTCCCATTCTCTTCCTCCTTGTTAATTTCTTTTTGACTATTAGAACAGGCACAATCAGATTTTTCCTTGTTATTATTCATACCCTTCTTTTCCTCATTTTCCATCTCAGTCACTTCCTTCTCAGGGATAACCTCTGAAGGTGGATCATCATTCTTCCCTTTCATTTTCCATTTCTGATTCAAATTGCTATCAGTTTTACTATTCTTACCCTTCTTGGACGGACAAGATTTTGCCCAATGACCCCACTTTTTACAATGAAAACACACAAACGGGAGAGATTCATATTCAATCACTTGGGTCCATATCCCCAATTTAGACAAAATCTCAATGGATTGAGGCATATCCGTCATTTGATTAACATTAACACAAATACGAGCAAAAACCAACCTAGATTTGGCTGCGGTGATCGGGTCGATCGATAGAAGTTCCCCGAATGAGCCCACAATCCCTTTAAAAACCTCCTCATTCCAGAAATCCAATGGAAGGCTAGGAAGACGCGTCCACATAGGAGCTGACACAAAAAAGGAATCATCCATAGGTAGGTTAGGAGCCCATTTCTGTAAAGCCAAAGTTGACTTGCCAAACATCCATGACCCTTCATAGAGTGCTTTGTTCATATCTTCTTCATTATTAAAAGCAAAGGAGAAAAACCCCCTAGGCAAAGCCACCACATCCACTTGGCCTTTGAGAACCCATTTTCTCCTTTTAAAGTTCCTTACTACATCGATGTCAAGTCAAAAACCAACAAACCATCCAACCAAAGTCATAGCTAATCCAGAAACAGTGAAATCAACTAGCTTATCCAGCACAGATATAGCAAAAACCTTTGTCGCTAAATAAAAAAGATTTTTAACTTCCAGAAGTCCAGATTGCACCAAAGGCCTGACTCCAAAAAGAGTCATCCATTTCTTTTCTTTACTTCTATCTTGTGGGTCCCCAGTTTTGGAATCTTTATCTTCCACTGATTTGATTGTTGCCTTGTCCCCCTCAATAACCTGAGATGCCTGGGAACCTGCATGATCTCCAGCTCCAGCCGCAGAAAGACCGCCATCCCCATGAAGTCCGCCATCCCCATGTTTGAAATTTGAATTTCCCTCTCACCACTCCCCTCCTCCCTAAAAGTTTGCCATTTTTTTTGTAGAAGCTTTGATTTGTTAGGATCAACCTCGCAAGAGGATTTAGAGGTGTGTGTGTGTGTTAATAATTTATAAATTATTAATATTTTAATAATAAAGGATATCATATATTGGATAATATTCAATATCCAATACGTTATTTAGGATAGGGAGAGGGAGAGAGAGGGGGGGGGTTGGAAAGGGAGAGGGAGAGATATAGAGAGAAGGGTAAAGGGAGAGGGACAAATAGGGAGACAAGGGTAAAGGGATTTAGAGAGAGAGAGGGGGGACATATTCAATACCTTGCTTAGGAGTGAGAGAGAGAGAGAGAGAGAGAGAGAGAGAGAGAGAGAGAGAGATTAGATGCCTTGTTTAGGATTAGAAGAGAGAGGGATATTCAATGCCTTGTTTAGGATTAGAAGAGAGAGGGATAGGGAAATAAGGGAATAGGGAACCCTCACTCTCCCTCCCCCTATCCCTAGCAATCATTTTTTAGCATCTTTGTAGAGGTATAATGGGAATAGTAGTCGTTGAAAGAAAAAAATGTAAAACAACGATTTCAAATGAGAAAATTCAAGCATATAGACAAAGAGACAGAGAAAGTCATAGGAAGAGAAGACAATGTGTGTCAAATGTTGGTGAAGCCTCTGCAAATGTTATTTCAAGTGACGAGGAAATTGAATTTACAAATGTTGAGCAAGATATTGAAAATGAAAATGAAAATGTAAATATTGATATTAGAAATGTTGAACATGATATTCAAATTGGAAATGAAAATGTTGAATAGATATTCAAAATGAACATGATATTGAGTTTAGAAATGAAAATGTGGTAATTAAAAATGAAAATGTGGGAATCGAAATTGAAGGTGAAAATGTTGGAATTGGCATTGAAGGTGAAAATACTGAAGTTGACATTGAAGGTGAAAATTTGGGAATTGAAATTAAAGGTGGAAATGTTGAGCCAAGTGAATATTATGGGGCACCGAATTATATGAGAAATGAAGATCCTCTCATGGAAGAAAGACAAATTCCAAATTCAATACCTTCAAGAACTCCCAAATGGTTACTTGAAATTGATGACAACATTATAGACAATCTTGAAGTCAAGAGGTCAACACAAACCGCTTGATTGTGGGCTACACAACTTCTCAACCAATATTTAAGCAATAAGACATTAATCGAGCAATGCTAACTTTTTTTTCTATTGCTAAAGATGCAAAATATGAGGCCTTTGCTAGCCAAATTGAAGATTCGTGTGAATAAGCAGATGGAGAAAAATTCTATTATTGTCAAAACTTTTTTAATGCTCTCAATTATATTGGAAAGAATAGAAATTAAAAAGATAAGAGAATCGCTTGAAAAGTTATTGCATCCTCCTTAGTAATCCATCATTTGAGAAAGGCTCACTTTATGAGACAAACTTGTGTTGATTTGAATATTAATCATAAAAATTTGGATATAGCACTTGTAAGAATAGAAAGACTCGATGACCCTCTTCAAAATGATACATAGGATTTTGGTGGGAGGATTTCATGTGTTGATAAGAAGTTGATTGACAATGTAAAGGAGGAAATTCAACAATTTTAGCACTCCAACTCTACAGTATCATCCAATGTAAAGGATGTTTTAAAGTTAAGAATTGGTAATAAAGACTGCACACCACATCCTCAACATTTCTTGGAATCAACAAACAATGTTGTACAAATTTTTTTTGTGAAACACATCCAACTTTACAATTCTCGCAAAGGGCCTTTGAATTTTTGAAGCCATTTTATTGTGTACTTCTTAAGATTTGTAATACTTGTTGTTGCAAATATCATGTGGATTTTTTTAAGTACCATAAACTTTTATGCTATATTCGTTCTACTTTTCATACTAATGAAATGTTGCAAAAGTGTTGTGCAATGCAACTTACGAGATCATCAAGAGACTTGCTAGATCTATTTTTTATGTCCTAGATATGATGGATGCTTTTTCTATAGAAATGATTGTTTAAAAGAGAAGTGCTCACAATGTGGTGGCTTGTCAAAGTGTTTTTTGTATTTTCATGAGAGCAATGAACACGAATTTGGAAATAATATTGTTGAGAAAAAAAGATATGAGACAGTCAAATATACTTTGAAGAGTAGAGGTGAAGGTTATAGATGTGAGTTGGTCTCTAGAGAAGTTAATGTTGTTAATTTTATTATAGATTTTAAGGAAAATATTTTCTACAAGTATGCAAGACATACCCATAGGTATCAATTGTTGGATCAACAGTTCAGGATGTGTAATAACTCTTTCCATATTGGCACTATTATATCAGAGGTTGAATTTGCATAAAACTATACATTGCAATCACAAAATGAGGTATAGGCTTAGTATCACAATTCAACTTAGAATGCTATTTTTGTTCACATAACATATAAATATGCCCTTGATAGTACAAAATAGGATAGGAAGATAATAAGGGAGTATCATTTTTATATGAGTGATGTAGATCTCACTCCTTTGAGTATGTGCAACATTATTTCTAGATTTTTTTGAGTTCTTGCAAGAAAAAGGTATTGCAATAGACCGACATCTCATTTGGTCAAATAACTGCATGAGTCAATTCAATAATGCTTGTATGTTTTATTAGTTGAGTAGAATGCATGCAAAGAGGCATGTACCTCACATTTGGAATTTTTTTGAAGCAGGGCATGGAAAAGTGGATAATTATGGAGTAGGTGCATGTTTGAAGAGAGCTCTAGTTAAGGAGCAATTGAGGATTTTAGGTGCGAAATTCTCTAATGCACATTCTATTGTTGATTGGTGTAGTTCAACAATGTCACGAGGAGGGACACTTGACTCAGCAGAGCACAAATTATTTTGGTTGGTTGAGGAGGGCAAGGTAGGAGACAAATTAGATTGTCATACAATCAAATATTCTTCAAAGATGCATTCATTTCGTAGCTTAGATGCAAGTACATGGAAAATTTGGACATGAGAGTTGGCTTGTTTTTGTCAAAGTTATTTTCAGTGTGACATGATCAATGTGATCCAAGTGAATGGGTGGATACATGGGTTCTATAATATCTAACTCCTTTATCTCAAACAATATCCATGTCAAATTATGACATGAAAAGTTCAGTTAAGTATGACCGTCTTTCAAACATATTCTACAACCAGGTTTTTGCAGTTGTTGCACCACAGGGGAATGAAGAGCAACAAAACTATTGGTTGGCACAATGTGTACAAGGAAAGCAGAAGCTAACATAGCCGATGATAGATGATGATGGGTTCATGTATCCTACAGGTTCAGTTGTTTTTGCAGGAACTTGGTTGTGAATAGACATGATTAGAAAGAATGGCATACCTGCATTTGAAGACTATGAGAGACACACAACCATTCTCATGTATTTGCACCTTGTTATAGCTAAAAAATGTCAATTTGTAGAAGCATCATGCAAGACCAAAGATAAAAGAACCATGGACAGTAAGTAGTGTTGATCATGAAGCAATACTCTAGATACTCTTAAGCAAATAGATGACCTTTCAGGCACACTTGAGTAGCATATCTATCTCATACAAAATGGGGAAAGAATATAATCTTCTCTTAATTTTTTATCATTTATCATCATGGATTTAATTTCAAATAATGATCATAAACTTTTTTTTTCACGTTGTATATGTTTCTTAACCATTCTTAAAAAATGTTAAGTCTTTTTGATGGACAATACTATTGCATCACCATTTTGCTTCAACATTGTGGGTGCATTTGATGTAATTCATAAGGATGTATCTTCATGGTATATAATCATGCCTCTTCATTTATTATCATGAATTTAATTTTTAATAATGATCATAATTTTTTTTTGTTCACGTTGTTTATGTTTCTTAACCATTCTTAAAAATGTAGGTCTTTTTGATGGACAATACTATTGCATCACCATTTTGCTTCAGCATTATGGGCACATTCAATGTAATTCATAAGGAGGTATCTTTATGGTATATAATCCTACCTCTTCATTTATTATCATGCATTTAATTTTAAATAATGATCATAAAAATTTATTGTTCACATTGTTTATGTTTCTTAACAATTCTTAAGAAATGTAGGTCTTTTTGATCGACAATACAATTGTGTCAACATTTTGCTTCATTTCAAAGAATTATCATAGTAATATGTTGTTCATGTTGTTTATATTAGTGTTCATTAATATGTAGACATTTCTCTACACAATCTTGGAGTAGGACGTGAAGATATTAGAGGCACATGGAGTAGGATGTTGTATTTGTATATGAGTACATTGATGTAACTCTGTATTGATGATATATGATATATTTGTACATGAGTATATTGATGTAGTTGCATTGACAATGTACGATGTATTTGTACATGAGTATTGTTTTAGTTGTATTCATGATATAAAATGTATTTGTACATGAGTACATTGATGTAGTTGTATTGATGATATACAACGTATATGTACATGAGTACAATGGTGAAGATGTATTGATGATATACAATGTTTTTATACATGAGTACATTGGTGTAGCTGTATTGATGATATACAATGTATTTGTACATGAGTACATGGGTAATCAAAAGGACATGTTGTTGTAATGGTTATTATGTGTCAGAATGTATGTAAATTATGATGATTATTATTAAAAAGATGCATATACTAACAAATATTATGTGTATGACCCACTTATCTATGTTCATGGATGTCACATGTAATTGTAATGGTAATTATGTGTCTATAATATATGCTTAATATAGTCAGGCTTAATATATGCTTGTTATTCTATATTTATTGTTTTCATCCTCTATCATTTTTTTCCCTGGCTAGCATACATTCATTAAGGTTGTCCAAGGTTCACTAGGTCTTAGTATAGACAAGATATTGTAGAGGTCCCTCATGTCAATTTGTAGGATTAGATGGATCATTCGCAAGTGTCATGAGGGTATGCGCAGGATCATGGTGTGCCAAAAAGTGGAGATATAAAAAAATAGCCTTCTCCACTCACCTAAAAATGCAAAAAACCTCTGTTGAATTTTTGGTTCGCTTGGATGTTAGCACATATTGCCATTGCAAAGCCCCAAGCAAATCAGATATCTGATATTAATGGGATATTATATTAAAAATATATATTATATTATATATGACATAATATATAATATATTATATATATATATTATATATATAAATATTATATAGTATATGATATAGAATATAATATAATATAATATAATATATAATATATTATATTATATTATATAATATACATTACATTATATATTATATATGATATATAATATTTAAAATGCAAAAACCCTAAAAAAATTGGATATTCGATTTTTGTGGGTATTTTTATACCCATTATGACAACCCGTGGGTCATTTTTCACCACAGGCTATGCTAAGGAGAGAAATCTGATATCGGATAATAACGGAGATCTGATTTTGGGCATAAAAAAATGTGATTTTCTCATCTTAGGTATGATTGCATGCCATTGTGTTGTTTTTTCTCAATTTTTTTGCATTTTTTATTTGTCTATTGGCTTTTTCATTGAAACTAGGTATTTTTAATTGAAATACAATTTTCTTTCAAAATTGTTGATTAAATTAAAATTTTCAAATTCAATTAGGTTAAATGGGGGATAACAATGAAAATTGTGAACAACCACAACCGTCACAACCACCAAACCCTCCATTGCCAAACCACCCCTCAATTTAGGATTTAATTGCCCAAAATTTGAATCGATTGAGGGGCATTGCAGATGTTTATAGTAGAATCCCTCGTCTAGCCCCAATGTTAGATCCCCTCAAAGCTATAATAAACAATGTACAAACCGTCACTGAGGAGCACAATGCCACTCTTTTGTGGTGAGAATCCATGAGGGATAGATATGTGAATGGCTTGACATATGATAAGGTCAAGGAGCTTGAGATTTCGAAAGTTGATATTGCCACATTGTTTGTAAATCCCCGCACTCGATAGCCCGTAGACATGAAAAAAATAAAAATTTTCATAAAATGGTGTACAAATGATGATATGGTGGATAAATTTTGGGATCATTGGTGGATGGTTTTTGATAAACCACCCAACAAAAATCTCGATGTCCCCTTTTATTTCATTAAAAAATTGTATGTTGAGTTTATTTTAGGCAAGCATGTCAACTACTATGACATCAAGCCTTTCCATGGTGTGGGTTTAGGTATGCCTCAAGATAGACCTGGGGTAGTTCAAGTAGTTTAGGGCCCATATGTCCCCCCTCCTCCTATTGATCCCCCACCTCTAGTGCAGCATCCATATATCATTGTTGAGGTAGCATCACAGACTATATCAGTTATTCACTCTTTGAGTAGCCTTTTGGTTTCTCAGGCTGGGGCACTAGCTCAACCTTTTAGTGATGGTGTTGGTGGATCTGGTGGCATTGACACGTCCTCTTCGAGTCCACATATTTTTTTTCCGCATAGTTGTGCTATGTGTGGGCATGTATGCTTAGGTCCAATTGGAGAGCCCGTTGATCATCTCGCAGACACTGCAGCTCATGAGGTGCATGATGCACTAGATGTGATGACGGGGACTGCAGGATACCCTGGAGAGTCCTCGCATGCTAGAGGTGAGGAAACACCTTGATCATACACTGATGATGTAGTGGTAAGAATTGTATTTTCGCAATGCATTTTATTTTAAATAAATATTTATAATCTAGATAGTATTAAGTACTAATGTTTATATAAATGGTCTATTTAATAGTTGATGACAAAGGAGGATTTGACACAGGTCCATGATGGCACCTTGATAGCCATTTCATTTGGCCTTGACTACTATACGGTACATATATTATTGCACCTATGCATTTACATTTTTATTGCACATACATGCTCGTCATTTATATAGGCATTAATTAAATTATATAGTAACTTGCATGTTTATCTTATTTTACTCTTGTAGGACACAAGTAGCGCAAGTGCGGTGTTGTGTGATTCTGTTAGGATAACCGGTGAACAACTGAGAGGGGGGGGGGGGGGTGAATCAGTTGTTAACAAATTATAACTTTTAATCCACAATATAACCTTAAACAGATGCCGATAGGAATAGATAACTGTAAACAAAGCAACTTAATAATTTAACCAGAAAATCAATGGAAAGCAATCATACCATATAACACCATGATTTGTATGTGGAAAACCTGGAAATGGAAAAACCACAGTGGGAAGCTTACCCATAGTCAGATGATACTTTTGTAGAAAGTATGTGTTACAATGAGGGGCCTGCACTTGCAAGAAGGCACATTGCCTAGAGCATACTGCTCATTACAAAAGAGTCTCACTGACTACAGAGAGGCTACAACCTTCTCAAAATAAATGGACAACAATCCAATAGAGTGAACTTCTAGAAATAGCATCTACCATGCTTGATTACAATTCCAGTTAAGCTTAATGTTGGATGACTAAATCCTCTTCTGAATCCAATTCAATCACCAATGATCAAACAACTCCTCTGTCTGAATGATATTACAATATTTGCACATTACTTTCGTTGACCATGACCTTTTTCAATAACCATGATACTTTACAAAGAGTCTCTACCTCTAATTTATACAAACCCTAAGGCCTAAACCAATTAGGTCAGCCACCTAAAGATATTATAATAAGATCATTACATAATTTCATTTACAATGATATGCCATGTCGGCTCAAGACCAAAACAATAATAACCAATCCATAAAATATCTCAAAGCATCCCGGTAATGTGTAGAGTACATGCTAGCATAATACCGGTCCATAACCTAGATAGGTACCGGACGTATTCTAGGTCCACCACACCAAAGCAAAGTCTTCAAGCATGATCAACAAACATCTTCAGCATCCTGAAATCTATGAAGAAGCTGTACCAACACCAATTGTGCATCTTGTCACAATTCCTCAATGAAAGCTCTGTCAGTAAAGCCTTAAACTAGTGTCGGTAAGGGTTTACCAAAGTGAATGATAACATCCAATTACCAAGCCAATACCAACTAACCAGAACATGCTCATGAAGCATAGAACACATGAAATCAAATATACTTCACTGATCCAAATATGCTGGAAGTGTCAACTAGACAATCTCTTTTGTCGGTAACACTAGATCTTCTACCGGTAACCTATTTGTCGATAACCATCCACAAAAGCTAGCATTGACATCAATGAGAAAACATCAATGCAACACATAATCAATTCATCCATAATGCTAACAATCTCCCCCTTTGACATTGATGGCAACACTAGATGTGAAAAACATCTAAGTACCAAGAAATGCCAAACAAGTCTCCCCCTGTGGAAGACATCCAGTTAATCAACAACTCTCCCCCTGTGAATGATATCTTTGTAAGGTTCTAAATGATTTTCACATTACTATCACTCCCCCTTTGACATCAATGCCAAAAATCTGACAAAAATACCAAAGCAATTATATAAACCTTTGAATCTCAAAGCTGACTACTCCCTCTGAGTAGTAGCACCACTCATCAATGCTAAAATGAATAATGTCTCCGATAATACATGTCGGACCGATGACAAACTCCATCAATCAAGTCTCTGTCAGGGGGGCACAGACCCTTAACCCGTCTCTCAGATATTCAAACGATTCTTTAGACAATGGTTTAGTGAATATGTCTGCAATCTATTCTTTAGTGTTCACATAAACCAATTTGACTTCCTTTGCTTCTACCTTGTCCTTCAAAAAGTTATACTTTATTGAAATAAGCTTAGTTTTAGAGTGAAATAATAGATTCTTAGACATGTCAATAGATGCATAGTTATCACAGTAGATAACTACTAGTTCACTACAATTTACTCTGATATCCTTCAACATTTGCTTCATCCACAGAACTTGAGTGCAATTAGTTGTTGCTACAACATATTCAGCTTCTACAGTAGATAAAGAAATGAATGACTATTTTTTGCTTATCCATGAAACCAGTTTCTTTCCAAGAAAGAAAGCTCCACCAAAAGTGGTCTTCCTATCATCAGTATCACCTGCCCAATCTGAGTCAGTATATGCACATAGAGTGAAATCATCATCTCTAGAATACCATAAACCATATTTTATTGTTCCTTGTAAATACCAGAATATTCTTTTTACTGCACATTCATTATTTTCTTTAGGATTCTTTGATATCTTGAAATAATACTTACTGCATTCATAATGTCAGGTCTAGTCTGAGTTAGATATAACAGACCACCAATCATAGATTTATACATTGTCGGATTTACCAGTGAAGAAGTCTCCTTGATAGATAATTTCTCACTTGTAATTATGGGAGTACCTACCAGTTTAGAATTCTCCATAACAAACTTTTTCAAGAATTCCCTTAAATACTTAGTTTGATAGGTAAAGATTCCTTTGTTAGTTTGAGTAATCTGTAAACCTAAGAAAAATTTCATCTCACCAATCATGGACATTTCAAATTCATTTTTCATGTTGTTAGCAAATTCCATGCATAGTTTATCTTCTCCTCCAAAAATGATATCATCAACAAAAACTTCAATAATCAGAATATCATTATCAGTGATTTTATAATATAGATTACTATCGACATTTCCTATAGTAAAACCAAGATTCAAAAGATATTTATCCAACCTTGCATACCAAGCTCTAGGAGCCTGTTTCAAACCATATAAAGCTTTTGTCAATCTGCTAACCATATTTTTATCATCTATCAATGAAAATCCATCAGGTTTCTTAATGTAAACTTCTTCCTCAAGCTCACCATTCAAAAATGTACATTTGACATCCATTTGACAAACCTTATAGTTCTTATAAGCTGCATAGGCAAGAAATAGTCTAACAGCTTCAATTCTAGCTACAGGTGCAAATGTCTCACCATAATCAATTCCTTCCATTTGTGAATATCCTTTACAAACCAATCTATCCTTGTTCCTTATAACTTGTCCATCCTCATTCAGTTTAATTCTAAAAACCCATTTAGTTCCAATAAAATTCTTATTTTTAGGTCAGGGAACTAAAGACCGAGTTTCATTCTTCTCTATTTGATCTAATTCATCTTCCATAGCCTTTAACCAATGGTTATCCTTACAAGCTTCAATAGTAGTTGTCGGTTCAACTTGAGAAATAAGACTTACCTCTTCATTTGCCAGTTTTCTTTTTGTCATAACTCCCTTGTTCCTATCTCCAATAATTTGATCTTCAGAGTGATTTAATCTTACATACCTTGGTGTCTTCCGAACTTCAGGTTCACTGCTCTGATCATCAGTCACAGTCAAATTTTCTGATTGTACCAGTGTAACTATTTCATCTTCCTATACTGATTGAGGTAATGTTAGTTCTATTATGACCATTTCCACTGTTGATTCCCTATCATATGATATAGAATATTTTTGTACTGTTCACTCACTTTCACATTAGCACTCTCAAAAAATTTCAGCAATCTTTTGTTATAACATCTATAAGCTTTTTTCTTAATTGAATAACCAAGAAATATCCCTTCATCACATCTAGGATCAAACTTTCCAATTGAATCATCTCTTTTGATATAGCATTTACTTCCAAAAATTCTGAAATACTTAATAGTAGGTGTATGTCCAAACCATAGTTTATAAGGGGTCTTATTGGTTTCACCTTTGATTTGAACTCTGTTGTATATGTAGACTGTTGTACTCACTGCTTCTCTCCAGTAGATATGAGGTGATTTGGCTTCCATCATCATAATTCTATCTGCATCCAAAATGGTTTTGTTCTTTCTTTCAACTACTCCATTTTGCTGAGGAGTCCTAGGTGCAGATAGTTGTCTCTTGATTCCATTTGTCTCACAATAACTGTTAAATTCATGAGAAGTGAATTCACCATCATGATTTGATCTTAGACATTTGATTTTCAATCCAGTTTCTATTTCAACCTTTGCTTTAAAGATCTTGAATTTCTCAAAAGCTTCAAACTTCTCCCTCAAAAAAGTCACCCACATCATTCTAGAATAGTCATCAATAAATAGCATGAAATACCTATCACCTTGAAAGCTTCTAGTCCTTGCTATACCACATAAGTCAGTGTGAATCAAATCAAGTACATCATTAGATTTATCATGTATGATTTTGAAATAACTTCTTACTTGCTTACTCAATTGACATTCCTTACAATGCGGATTATGAGGCTTCATAATCTTAGGTATATCTCTAACTGCCTTAGTTGAACTAGTCTTAACAATGCAATCAAAATTAACATGACACAACCTCTTATGCCATAGCCAACTCTCATCAATATGAGCAATCAAACATGTCTTATTACCAGTGTTCATGTTAAAGATGTTACTTCCAGTCTAAATACCGGTTGCAATTTCTAAACTAGTCTTGTTAATGATTTTGCATTTTCTATCTTTAAACTGAAGTTGAAAACCCTTATCAACTAATTGACCAACACTTAAAAGATTATGCTTCAAACCTTCTACATAATAGACATTATCAGTATCATACTTGCCATCCAAAGAAATAATACCTCTACATTTGACCATACATGCCTTGTCATCTCCAAATCTGACTTGACCACCATTGTATTCTTGCAGGGACAAAAATTTCCCTTTATCTCTAGTCATCTGGTGTGAGCATCCACTATCAATTACCCATTCATTTTTATCTTCAACTTTTTCAGCTAGGCCCTTCTCTTCATTCTTGATAGCCGGTTCTAGTTCATCTTCCTTCAAAGCATTGAACACCCATTCTTTTCCATTTCTAGATCCACTAGCAAGGTCTTCTGTCGGTTCATCTCCAGAGTCATCACTTACTCCTTCCTCATCTGCTATGTAGCACTGTTTATACTTCTTGAATCTATATCTATTCTGGTTAGGCTTAAAAGTTTTCTTAACTCTTTCCTCAAACCTTGCATTCCTTTCAGGACATCTAGATGCAAAATGACCAATCTTATTACATGCAAAACAT
Source organism: Cryptomeria japonica (assembly GCF_030272615.1). Lineage (NCBI taxonomy): Eukaryota > Viridiplantae > Streptophyta > Pinopsida > Cupressales > Cupressaceae > Cryptomeria > Cryptomeria japonica. The sequence goes on from NC_081409.1 coordinate 234,684,301, forward strand.
TTAAAAGGTGTTTTTCCTTCATACTTACTTCTAGTTGGACCTTTAGGTATTCTTCTAGCAAATAAGGCTTCAAGTTTCTTAAACTCTTCATCTTCTTTCCTCGTGTCTTCCAATTCTTTTGCAAATAGGGCTCTCCAATCACTTTTGCTAGTAGATGTTGATGATGATGCATGAAAAGTAGGTTCAGACTTTACATCTCCAGAAGATCCAAATTCTTCAAGCTCAAAAGCAGATAATTTCCCAATCAGAATGTCTTTGTTAACTGAAGTGTTTTCCATTGTTCTTAACTCATTAATAGCAATTGCCTTCATCTTGTAAGCTAGTGGAAGGGCTCTCAAGACTCTGGAAAAAATTTCATCTTCACTTAGAAATCCTCCACAACATTGAATTCCCATAACAATCTCATTTACTCTTTCCATAAACACAACAATTCTTTCATTATCTTCCATTTTCAAATTTTCATATCTTACCCAGTAACCATCAAGTTTAGCAATTTTGATAGTAGGGTCACCTTCATTGAGAGTTTTCAATTTGTCCCATATAACCTTAGCCAATGATTTATCAGTTAACCTCATGATCTGCTGATCAGTAAGTTCACACAAGAGGGCTTCTCTAGCTCTGCAATCATTGTCAATGTTCTTATCCAAGTCTACAGGAGCAGGATTGCCAGATGTTGGATCATAAGGTGTGTATTCTTCCTTAGTGATCTCCCAAATTTCCTTGCCAAGACATCTAAGATGAGTCTCCATCCTGATCTTCAATATCCCATAGTTTGTTCCATCAAGCGTAGGGTTTTCTCTTCTAAAAATAGTTGTCGGTAGATTAGAAGTGTTAGTAGCCATAGGATCTACCTCAAGCGGTTAAGCTTCTGCAAAAGAAGACCAAAGCTCTGATACCAATTGTTAGGATAACTGGTGAACAACTGAGAGGGGGGAGGTTGAATCTGTTGTTAACAGATTATAACTTTTAATCCACAATATAACCTTAACCAGATGCCGGTAGGAACAGATATCGGTAAACAAAGCAACTTAATAATTTAACCAGAAAATCAATGCAAAGCAACCATACCACATAACACCACGATTTGTACATGGAAAACCCGAAAAGGGAAAAACCACGGTGGGAAGCCTACCCATAATCAGATGATACCTCTATAGAAAGTATGTGTTACAATGAGGGGCCTACACTTGTAGAAAGGCACACTGCCTAGAGCATACTGCTCATTACAAAAGAGTCTCACTGACTACAGAGAGGCTACAACCTTCTCAAAATAAATGGACAACAATCCAATAGAGTGAACTTCTAGAAATAACATCTACCATGCCTAATTACAGTCTCGATTAAGCTCAATGTCAGAGGAATAAATCCTCTTCTGAATCCAATTTGATCACCAATGATCGACCAACTCCTCTACCTGAATGATATTACAATATTCACACATTACTTTCCTTGACCATGACCTTTTTCAATAACCATGATAATTTACAAAGAGTCTCTACCTCTAATTTATACAAACCCTAATGCTTAAACCAATTATATCGGCCACTTAAAGATATTATAATAAGATCATTACATAATTTCATTTACAATAATATGCCATGTCGGCTCAAGATCAAAACAATAATAACCAATCCATAAAACATCTCGAAGCATCCCGGTAATTTGTAGAGTACATGCTAGCATAATACCAGTCCATAACCTAAATAGGTATCGAACCTATTCTAGGTCCACCACGCCAAAGAAAAGTCTTCAAGCATGATTAACAAACATCTTCAGCATCCTGAAATCTATGAAGAAGCTGCACCAACACCAATTGTGCATCCTGTCACAATTCCTCAATGAAAGCTCTATCAGTAAAGCCTAAAACCAGTGTTGGTAAGGGTGTACCAAAGTGAATGATAACATCCAATTACCAAACCAATACCAACTGACCAAAACATGCTCATGGAGCATATAACACATGAAATCAAATATACTTCACTGATCCAAATATGCCAAAAGTCTCAACTAGATAATCTCTTCTGTTGGTAACACTAGATTTTCTACCGGTAACCTATTTGCCGGTAACCATCCATAATAGCTAATGTTGACATCAATGACAAAACATCAATGCAACACATAATCTATTCATCCATAATACAAACAGATTCAAGCTCTTCTGGTGTAGTTGGAGACAAGGGAAAGGTAATTGAATGCAAACATGATTGAATTAAGAGTTAAAATAACTTATAATGATTATACATGTCTACATATATTAATAGTTTCACATACTTCTCATCTTTATGTATAGAAAATTGTTGGCTTCACATCCTTGTTGACTACATCCATTATACCTAAAGAAGAAGAAGAGATGCATCAGATACATGTGTCTATTTTATTTTGTGTTTAGTAGATATAATTCATTCCTATCAGCGACAATTATATGCTAACTTGTATCAATGTTATGTTTGTAAACATATTTAGGTTGTGTTTGGAAATCTTGATGGCATACCTTCTCTAGCGAAGACATATGTCAAGACTCCTCCAAATTTGTAGAGGAAATGTGGAGATGAGGTAATAAAGAATTAAATTTTAGAGTTCAATTATAGTACAATGTATATTGATTTGTATGTTAACTTTTCGAATGTGAATTATATAATATAACTAATTTTAATTGTTGTTTGATTTTTCTTGTGCAGGATCCTTTAGAGAGGAGCAATGCAGTGAAGTGGATCGATTTTGATGATCCATCAGTAGTTTAGGATGCTATGGATAATTTTGGGATACTCACATGTCTATTTGTCATGTATATTTTGTATATGGACATACCTTTACATATGTTGACATATATTTTGTTTGAACTGGCGTTTTTGCCATTTTTGTATATGGACATACACTTGTAATTATTTGACATTTTAATATATATAGAAGTTGAGATTCGATATAGCTTATTCCTTGTAGTGCCCAAACTTTTAGGGAAAAAACACGACAACAATTTCTTTTTAAAATGAGGATTAATCACTCAAGTTTACATAAAGTTAAGATGTGGTTGTTCACTTAGTTTCACTAGTTCGATTACTTAAGTATCAACCTATAACAATCTACAAGAGAATGGGTTAGAGTGTCTTATTTAACTCTTAACTAGAGGGGTAACATGTAACGTTTATTGGCTAAGTGGGGAAATTTAAGCCCCCCAAGGCCTCCCACTTCAATATCTTCAGGAGGGTATAGTTCTTTAAATAAGATTAAAGACACTAACCCTTAGGGGTGACATTTATGCTTCACCCAAATCTACAAGCAATTTAATAATTTAAAATAATTTATTAAATTTTAATCAAGTGTTGAAAACCATTCAATTCACCTTAAATATAATTACTAAAAATCTATGTTTCAATTTCTTATAATTACTAATTAATCCCATTTCCATTTAAAGCTGATTAAAACAAATCAAATAACGCCAATACAACTTTAATGTTAATTATATCGCTCAATTGTAATTCTTCAATCTTACTATATTAGTATTAATATAATTTTCTTATATTAATATTAATTTAAAAATCATAGGTATTCATTTTCCAACAGTAATATCCCACCACCATAAATTAATCATTTATATATTTTTATACAGATGTATATGCATTATATACATATCCAATTTTTTTTATATATATGTATATATGTGTGTGTGTGTGTGTGTGTGTGTGTATTAGAGTGTCTTATTTAACTCTTAACTAGAGTCTTCGGACATGTAGTGTCGCAGTTAAAACACTTCGTTCGTGAAGCGACCAACAAGGTTCAAACCCCTGCTGGGCCATTGTGCTTGCAAGCCTTGTGTCTTCACTAGGCCATTGTGCTCATGGGTTTGAACAAGTGAAGTGTGGGGATGAGGTCCCCTAGTTGTGGCCTCACTGATTCATAGCTCTGGGACAAAAGTGTTTCACATGGAGGCGGAGGGTGTGTCATGCCAACGTCACCCATCAAGTTAAAAAGCTTACTAGGCATTATTTAAAAAACAAAAAACTCTTAACTAGAGGGGTAACATGTAACATTTATTGGCTAAGTGGGGAAATTTAACCCACCCAGGCCTCCCACTTCAATATCTTCAATAGGTTATAGTTCTTTAAATAAGATTAAAGACACTAACCCCTAGGGGTGACATTTATGCTTCACCCAAATCTACAAGCGATTTAATAATTAAAAATTATTTATTAAATTTTATTCAAGTGTTGAATACCATTCAATCCACTTTAAATATAATTACTATAAATCTATGTTTCAATTTCTTATAATTACTAATTAATCCCAGTTCCATTTAAAGCTGATTAAAACAAATCAAATAATGACAATACAACTTTAATGTTAATTATATTGCTCAATAATTCTTCAATCTTACTATATTAGTATTAATATAATTTCCCTATATTAATATTAATTTTAAAATCATAGGTATTCATTTTCCAACAATAATATCCCACCACCATAAATTAATCATTTATATATTTTACACACACACACACACACACACACACACACACACACACACACACACACACACAGAGACACACACAGAAATATATATCCACAAATACCTCAAATATGGGGTCTATAAATACAACCCATTCGTAAACATCTAATTTATTATATATATGTAAATGTACTTATATACATATTTATTCTTTTTTTTATATGTATACAAATACATATACATATATTTGAAAATGTTTACTTTCTATAAAGAAAACCCTAAGTTTTTTATTTATTTTCTAAAACCCCTTTTTAAATATGCCCTAATTAACCAATAAGATAGGGCATCTCTTTTTTCTTACTTTCATATTTTTTTGCATGTAGTGTATATAAAGGAGAGCAGTGGATTACCAGTGCAGGGCGCCATGGACACCGCAGGGACACCACAGTGGGTCACGCCCACTGTGGGTCGTGACTGCGCAGTGGGACACTCCATTGTGGGTTGTGGTCGCACAGTGCAACACCCCACTGTGGGTCATGGCCTCACAGTGGGTCGCGCCCCCTGTGAGTTGTGCCTCAGTAATGCTGCTTGGCTCCACCAAACATTAAGCCGACTTCCTTTTTTCTTTTCTTTATTTCTTGGGTTTAATATATATATATATATACAACAATCATATACATTATTTGTTTATATATTAAAAAGATAGGCATATATATATAATGTATTTACACTTGCGTAAACATATTATTTAAAATTTCTCTGAAACCCTAGCGCTCGGAGCGTGACCATGGGAGTCGTGGTAGGGTTTGCAGGTCCGCACGCTTGATAGTGGCACTACAAATCAGCGACGAGGCTAGCAGGGGTGGTAGGGTTGGCCACGAGGCTAGCAAGGGTGGCAATGGTAGCCACCGGGCCAGTAGGGGTGCGAGTTCGAGAGGCCAGCAAGGGCGGTAATGGGGCCAGCAGGGTTGGAGACGGGGTCAGTAGGGGCACGAGATTGGGAGGTCAGCAAGGCTAGTAGGGATGACGATGGGGCTAGCAGGGGCAGTGAAAAGAGCTACAGGGAGGGAGGCAGAAGTTGGCAGCGGGAGCTGCTGAGTGGAAGCCAGCAACGGGAGTTGCAGGGTGGGCGGCAGTGGGAGCTGCAACCATCGTATGCCTTGCAAACAATGCATGCCTTGCAACCACCGCATGCAACATTGCATTCCCTAGGTGAGACCAATAGGGTCAAATTGTTTTGCATGCAACCCTAGTCATGAGGTAACAAGCCAAACAATGGCCAAACAGTGGGTGGGAGACAACGACTATCTACATATAGAGGGATTGAGTAACCCTGAGTGATGTGGCGAGCCATGCAACCAGGGTTGCTAGGGCTTGGACCTGTGGGAGTTAGGCGGGTTTTGTGGTAGTTACACAACATTATATAAGAGGATAGACATTCTTTTGGCGGAGGCCAATGGTTTACAGGTAGGTTGCAGGGTAAGGGGAGAGAAAGTAGATTTTCGCGACATCGTTTTGAATGTCGACTAGACCAAACACCATAGGCCCCTTTTGACATTTATGAGGGGATATCACCGTGATCACCTCATTCTCTATCTGAGTCGTAGGATAATCCTATTGATCTTCCAACATATGTGACCTGGCCAAACAATACCCAGTTGATAAACCCCAAATTTCTTTCAACCCCAAACAATCTTCCAATAAACAACTTGCGCCAAGGAGCACCCTTCAAACCAAAAGTGGCTACACAAAACTAGAGAAAGAAAACCCCTTGCACATCTCTTCCTAATTCACTTGCACAAAATTTAGATGTAGAAGGTAGTGGGCAATTCTCAAATGATTCAGCTAAAGATGGTAGTCGGGCTCCAGTCTTGCAAAAGGTCAAGAATGTTGCTAATACTTCAGAATTAGGCAAATTGGAGGGTGTGTATAAGATCGTTTTGCCGAATCATCTCATTCAGCCTCAAATAGATCTATTATGCGCCACAACCCTCATTGGTAAACTACATTCTACCATTTCCTTTATGCAATTTTCAATTTGGGCTAAACAAAATTAGCTGGGCTTGAAGGATATTTTTTTGATGGATAAGCAATCTCTCTTTTTTATTGCCATTTCTTATTCCAAAGAACATAAAAATTGTGTGCATAGATATAAGGGGTGGTTTTGTAAAGGAGTTGGTATTATCACTTTGGTGTGGGTTCTAAATTTTAATCTCGATTCAGTTCCCCCCCTTTCATGCCTTTTTGGATTTCTCTCCCGGGCCTCCTGCTTGAGTATCGAGATCCAGATATTGTGGAAATTTTGGCTAATCAAATGGGTATTTTTATCAAGCATGACCTTATTCCATTTGAACTTTCCCATTTAACCATCAAGGTATGCCTATTGCAAAACCTCACAAAGCCACTTCCCAAGTCTATTTTAATGACTTCCTCCATAGGGAAATGGAATCAAGTCATTTGCATACAGGGTACCAGAGATGTTGACGACTATATAGATAAATTAGGCCATTTTAATTCACAATGTCAAGGATCAGCTATTGATGCAATCAGGGTTTGTAAGGATTTTGTGACTGATTTTCATAAATGCTCCTTTTATCATTCTATTGCATCTCCTTCTTCTACACCAAGTGGGATAACAAGTGTGAAAATATCTTTTAAGATTCACTGCTATCCAATCCTGATTGATTGGTTGTACAAGAACATATTTGCTTCCTCTCTCTTTAGGCAGGTCACTTCTCCTTTTTTGAGTTTAACTTCCGTGGGACCCACAAACTCTCAAGACCAAGAAATTTCTATTCCATAGAATGTGAAGGATAATTTGATTCATAGCTTAATGTTTAATTGCCAACCTTTCCATGTGGTTGATCACAATCTTTTCACTGTTGGACCCTTATTGAATGCTCCAAATATTGAATTAATGGTGCATGATATCCTTATCTCTATTGCATCAAACTTGATTGATGAAATTGCTCTTGAGGAATTCCCAGAAATTCAGGATGTCCCTTCTATTGATGCTATGCCTCTCGCTCTTAATACTTCGCCACCCATTTTGGAGTTTAGTCATGTTGATCACCTTGTGGCTGAACATAATTCATATCAACCCATTCAACCTCCCACACAGATTGAATTCAATTTTCTCAACCTCTTTCTCTTGCTCAATCAGTCTCCTCATCTCCTTTGTTAACTAAAACACCTAAAAAAAGAGGTTGGAAGCCCAAGATTCTTAAAATCCAAGAAGAGATCATAGTTGGTATCCAGTCTACAATTGTAGAGAAGTTTCACCCCAACCAAGACCGAGAAGAACATGTTGTTCTTCTCGAGTGCAATGAGGATCATATCTTGGAATGTCAAAGGTTTGAATGCCTCTGACAAGAGGGGATGGATCAAGCAGCAGCTAGATTCCTCCCAAGCAGACATCATTTTATTGCAAGAAACAAAGCTTTTTGATGAAGCCTTTCAAAAGATTTTTAAAAAATGGACTCTATGGGATTTCATACATGTTCCTGTAGTAGGGGCCTCCGGTGGTATTCTGACATTGTGGAATCCCAGGACAATCAAAGAAAAAGCCCTAAATCAAGGAACAAATTGGCATCTTATTCTTATTGAAAATTTTTATCTATCCTTTCTTCTCTTTAATATTTATGGTCCAATAGCTCCTCATGATAAACATGCTATTTGGAATACCTTATCTTATCAAATCCATCAACAGGGAGCTCAGAAAATCATCTTAGGAGGTGATTTTAATGCCATTTTATCTCAAGATGAGAAACAAGGACACAACCTTACTACTTCTAAGGTGATTGATGAATTTAGATCATTTGTGTCTGATAACGCCCTTCCTGACATTTCACCTTCTAATGGTCAATTTACATGGACAAACTGGAGAACTTCCCTTCATATAGAAAGTAGATTGGACAGATTTTTCACTTCATACGAATGGATCCTTCAAAAATATACTTTCAGCTCTAATATTCTATCATTCTCTAGATCTGACCATTTTCCTATTTCATTATGCTTGGATAAACATGAAGCTTCTCATTATAGACCTTCTTTTAAATTTGAAAGAATGTGTTTTTGGTGCCCACACTTTCATGCTCTACTTCATCAATGGTGGGTAAGTGCCCCCTTCTATAGGGGGAACAAAATGTTTCAAATTTATATGAAAATGCAGTTTGTAAAAGCAAATATCAAAGTCTGGAATACGAAATTATTCAAAAACATCTTTGGAGAGAAATCAAATGTAGAGAAGGAATTAAAGGACATCAACAAACTTATCTTTTCTAATGGGATTAACCCTAAAACCTTCTCAAGGTAGAAGAATTTACAAAAATAATGGGAAGGATTGTGCTCTAGAGAGGAGTAGTATTGGACACAAAAATCAAGGGAGCTATGGCTAAAAGATGGGGATAAAAATACTAAGTTCTTTCAGGCATCTGCAAAGATTAAGCAAGCTACATCTACTATCTTTTCCATAAATGCCTCTTCTTAAGGGATAAAATTAACTAATGAACAAGAAATTAGGGAAGAGGGTGAACTCTTCTTTAAAAATCTTCTTGCTCCTTATCATCCTTTTTTTCTTGAGGAGTCCAATGTCGAGGTATTGCTAGATTCCATCCCTTGTCTGATTTCACAACGTGATAATGATTATCTAATGCAACCTTTCTCTCTTTCTGAACTTCAAGAGGTGGTAGTTTCAATGGCTCTTGACAAGTCTCCAGGCCCTGACGGTTTCATGATTCTATTCTTTCAAAAGTGTTGGGATGTTTTAAGTTTTGATCTTTTAATGGCTTTGGAGGAGTCAAGACAAAAAGATTTTATACTCAAGAACTTCAATTTAACCCGTATTGCTCTTATCCCAAAATCCAACAACCCTCAATCTTTTGCAGACTTTAGACCTATCTCCTTGTGTAATACAACTTACAAGATCTTCAGAAAAGCTATTTATCTTTGGTTAAAATCCTTGATTCCCAAAGTAATATCTCCTCAACAAGGAGGTTTTGTTCCTGGTAGGGAAACATCAGAAGGTGCGCGTGTGGCCCATGGAGCTTTGCACTCAATTAACTCTTCACAATCCCCTACTTTCATAGCTAAATTAGACATGTTGAAAGGATATGATAAAGTATGTTGGTCTTTTCTTTTGAGAGTGCTTAAAAAGTTTGGCTTTTCGGATAAGTGGTGCAAGTGGATAAAACATTATCTCTCTGGTGCACATTTCTCAGTTATTATTAATGGTAATCCTTCTAGTTTTTTTCGAGCCACTCAAGGAGTTAGACAAGGTGACCCACTATCACCTTTTCTCTTCATTGTCATGGCAGAAGCTTTTAGCAGATTGGTCAATAAACAACTGACTCTAGGTCTTTGGAAAGGGATATGCATCCCAAATACTTCAATTTCCATGACCCACACTTTATTTGCAGATGATACACTTCTATTTGGTTGTTCCAACATTCAAGAAACAAGGCATATTAAGAAAATGTTCGACACATACACTTCTGGATCTGGGCAGAAAATTAGTGATAAAAAATCTAAACTATTCAGGAAGCATTCGACACTTGGAGATGATATGCGGCATTTTGTATTTTGGACAGTATGAGATATATTGTACTTTTGTGGCATCTTAGGGATTTAAGTTTCACAACCTTTCTATGTAATATCAAGCAAGGATCGGAGTTTTTCTTTCTGGTTCTTTTCTCTGGGAGCTCTTTGAATCAGCTTAAAGAAATATATAAATAAAATATATTAAGTGGCAATGCCACCTTTTTTCAAAAAACAGAAAAAAAATGTATTTACACTTGTATATATATATATATGTATGTGTATGTGTATGTGTATGTGTATGTGTATGTGTATGTGTATGTGTATGTGTATGTGTATGTGTATGTGTATGTGTATGTGTATGTGTATGTATATGTATATGTATATGTATATGTATATGTATATGTATATGTATATGTATATATATACACAATTATATACATCTGCAGAAAGATGTTAAACATATGCTCGATTTTCTCTTATACAGGTTATTCTATATATATATATATACTTATGCTCAATATAAATATGCTGCTACACAAGTTCTGATTTCTTTTGTTATATTAAATTTTCCAGTTTACTAATGATAGATATATATATATATATATATATATATATATATATATATATATATATATATATATATATATATATATATATATATATATATATATATTTCCTTTTAATTCCTATAAGGAAATGTATATTTCTTCGATTCTAATTTTATTTCCAAGTTTACTAGTTGCAGGATGAATAATAGAAATGCTCCAAATAAATATACTTTCAGGTTTAACTAATATTATTTTCATGAGAGTACAAGAAATGCTAATATAGTGTTTAAATCTGAACTTTTTAGATTAACTTAATAAACAGAATTAAAACTTTAACAGAAGTATAAATGGATTTGAATCTATTTCTTTTTCCCAAGTATTTTATTTTCCTATAGTATTACAAATGAAATTTTCTAGAAATAAAATGGAGTCTCTTCTATTTCTTTTATGTAAGAATGAACTTTAGAGGAATAACACTAACTATGAGATTAAACATAAAGAAATAATGTAATACTAGTTTAGTGATTTACTAGTTCTCTTCATTTTGACATTAACTTAAATCTTAAACACATCATCTTAATGCCAATAAAAAATGAATCGTTTCTACTTTGTATTGATTCAAAATCTAAAATACAACAATAATATTATCCTTTTCTTGTCCCCTTTCCTTTGCTTCTAAATGCATGATCTTAATGAAACAATATCTTTTTTTTTACATGCATTTTCTTTAGAAGCACAATAGTAGGTAAAAGAAATACAAAGGTATCTTTCCGTTTTACTTTCTTTTTCACTAATAAGCATTAACTAAATAGTCTTTAAGTTGCAACTGGAAGCGTTCCTCAATCAGCCATATAGAAATCTTTCCTTCTTTCATCTCCTACATCCAATATGCAGACCTACAAATAACATACTTTTTCGGTTGTGACCATGGAGGCTCACCTCCCAACCTAGGCCTACAAGAGGCCACACCCAAGCTTGGGAGATCTAGGTTCCAAATAGGTTACAAGCAAGCAACTCATACATACAATTTTTAGGATACAAGAGAATACATTCAACACAAAATTCCCATCCGAAGCTTAACACATAGCCATAAAAATGACATTTTTTAAGTGGGGTGAAGGTGGACTACACATGGGGAGATCTTCAAGTATAGTACAATAACCCAAGGCCATCACAAGGCCAAAATCCCTTTCAAACTTGGTCTCTCATGACCACAAAAATAAAACCCTTATGTCCCTCTAAAGATTTCAAGCCAAATCTTCCGTTATGACCCCCAAAATAAACAAATAAAATGCAGCAAGGATCCCAGATCCTTGTTTCCCTCTCTTCCTAGAAGAGAGACTCTACACCCTACAAATGTCAAACTCCCTTCACCCCAAGACTACTCTACCCTCCCAAGAGTGAGTTTCGTCTTGACACCCATAAACAATAAACACATGTAAGCATTCTACAAAATGCAATAACTCAACCAATACTCAAAATAACACAATACTCAAGTTGTAAACACAAGATTTTAACAACATGTAGATTTTCACAAAAAAAACCCAAAATGCATTTAAAACCTAAGGGTGACAATGCACCAACCTTAACTCCTGCAATGGAATATGATGAGAGATTTGATGAAGAGCCTCCAACCCAAGCCAACAATATTTCCACCAACTACAAGCTTCTTTAGCTAAATTTTCTTCTTCAAAATTCAATTCCTTCAACATCTCTTCATCTCCAAGATTGGAGAGTGGTTGATAAAAATTATAAGTCTAAATTTTTTCTCTTCTCACACTTTCCAACTTCCTTGGAAGAGGATGGTGATATCTCATAGGTTTCTCTTCCCAACCTTCTTGCAAGGTTTCTAAAAGAGGAAATTGAAAAGGTAAGTGTTAGGTGGAGAAGTGCATCCAACACAAGAATGAAAGGTTGTCTTACTAAGACTCAATATTCTAAAAGCCAATTTTCGTCCATCAAGAAAATGTCACTTTTGAAGTGACTTAGCAATCACATGTGAGTGATTCTATGCCCCAAAAGGTCCCTTACCCATAGGTATATCATGTGGGCCTTCAAAGATGACTTAACCTCGACTATAGGAGTTAGGTTGACCCCCCAAAAACCCACCTAAAGTTTACCTACGGGTCAACCTTGATTTGACCATTCCAAGGGCTCCCTAACCAAGTTGTCTTTTGGGAACATTGAATGAGATTTGAAAAATGCATAGGTTTTCATGTTTCCCTCTCAAAGACATGTCACATGCCAACTCACAACACATTACAAGTGTTAAGTGACACCATAAAATACAACACATCAACATACACTTGGACATGTCTTTTCAAGTTGAAAATAAATTAAAATTAAACAAATTGAACACACACGCATGCATTCACTTATACAAAAATAAATACTTAACAAGTGAGGTATTGTCTCTCCAAATAGACAAACCTTGGCTTCACAATCGCACATAGGTTTGGCTCTAGTTCTTTTGTGTATTTCCATGGTCACATGGATTAATATTCTATACATCTCAACCCACACATCAGTAGGTCCAAAACAATATGCATACATATATGAAAGAATACACTTGAAAACACATAGCGTCCAATTTCATATCATATCATGGTTCAATTTCTTAATCAAAGAACAATAAGGATAAAATCAATTACCTTTCCTAATAATCCATATGTAACCATTTACTAAATTGCAACATCATTGAAATCATATAAAGCAATCATCAATTAGGCATGCATACATGAATCATCATAACATCAACATAAGTATTGAAATCAAACATAATATGAGATATATCATATCCAATGATATCAAATCATCTATCAAATAGTATCAAAATACATAGTGCATCAAAGTAATGTATCAAATGGTAATTCCATAGTGAAAAATAAAGAAGTGCTATGACAGGCTCAAGGTAGGGCCTCACACCCTCCCCTCCTAGGCATGAAGTTCCTCCTGGAGTTCATAAAAAATATGGGCATACTTATATCTCATCCGCGCTACGTCCTCCCATGATGTTGTAACCTCATCATAAGAATCCCACTGGACCCTAACCTAATCCAACTCTCACCTCGAAGAGATAGGGTTTGGAAAGCCAAAATGTGAATGGGCTCCAAAGCTAGCTACCTGTTTGACTCCACCTGCAAGGCATCCCAATATAGAATATGAGACTCATCATAAATATACTTCCTTAGTATAGGCTAGGTGGCAAAGTTAGACGATAAGCAACTGGTCCTATCCTCTCTAGGATCTCAAATGGTCCAACAAAGCGAGGTGCGAGCTTAGAACCCTTTCCATAATGGACTGGACTCTTATGCGGTCACACTCTTAAGAAAACTCCATCTCCAACTATGTAGCTACGATCTATCCTCTTCACATCTGCATACTTTTTATGTCTATCCTGAGTCTCTCTAAGGCATTGTTTAATCAAATCCACCTGTTGCTCCATATCTCAAAGTAACTTAGTTGCAATGGCTACTCTATCCTCAATGCAGTCCCAACACAAAGGTGTCCTACATGGCCTACTATACAATGCCTAATATGGTGGCATCCACAAGGGAGTGTGATGCCCATTGTTATAGGAAAATTTTACCAAGTGAAGATACTCTTCCCATCTAGTCTTATGATCCATGGCATACATACGGAGCATATCCTCCAATACCTGGTTCACCCTCTCCTTTTGTCCAAATGTTTCTAGATGATAGGTTGTGCTAAATTTGAGTTTGGTACCCAATGCTGCCTGTAACGCCTTCCAAAAGGAAGAAGTAAATAGGGAATCCCTATATGAAATAATCATGCATGGAATACCATGAATTCTGACAATATCTTACAAGAACACCTGTGCAATTGCTGGAGCTATAAAAGTAGTTTGAACTGGTGAGAAGTGAGCCACTTTGGTCAACTTGTCAACTGTCACCATGATGGCATCATGGTGATGAGATGACATAGGAAGACCAGTGATGAAATCCATCGAAATTGTGTCCCACTTCCACTCTGGTATCTCATGAGGTTGGAAAAATCCACCTAGATGGCAGTGCTCCACCTTAACTCTCTAGAACTCAAGGCATTGGGCTACTAACTTTGCAATGTGTTGCCACATACCTAACCAGTGATACAATTGTCTCAAATCTGCATGCAACTTCTTAACCCCAAGACGTGCTACATAGGGTTGTCTATGAGCGTGAGTTGTAATGAAATCTCATAATTTCTCAGAAGAAGGTACATAAATGCACCCTTTATGGCATAGTAGTCCATCGGAATCCAAAGAATAATCGACATATTTCCCTTCTATGGACCCCTAAGATTGTACTACCTGACACACATCTAAATACCACTCATCCTCAGGAAAGTGCTGCAATATTCAATCTCTCAAATCTGTATCTGTGGTCATAGAGTATAACTCATGATGTCTCCTACTCAATGCATCTGCAACTATGTTCTCTTTCCCCTTGATGTAGTGAACATCAAAATCATACTCACACAAGAAATCCATCCATCTCCTCTTCCGAGCATTAAGGTTAGGCTGAGTAAATATGTACTGCAAGCTCTGATGATCAGAATGAAGCTCAAAGTGATGTCCTAAAAGAAAGTATCTCCATCTTACTAGTGCCCCACTACTGCAAGCTCAAGGTCATGAGTAGGGTAGTTAATCTTGTGAGTCTTAAGTTTCCTAGACTCGTATGCAATAGCTTGGCCACCCTACATAAATATTTCTCCCAAACCATCCAAGGAAGCATTTGTGCATACCACAATATCGGCTGAGGGATCCGACACAACAAGAATAGGTGCGCTAGTAAGTGCCTTTTTGAGTTCCTGAAAGGCCTTCTCACACTTTTCTGTCCACTCAAATTTCTTTCCCTTCTACTGAAGAGATGTGATAGGGTGTGCAACCCTAGAGAATGCATCAATGAAGCGTCTATAATATCCTGCTAAACCCATGGAGCTCCTGATCTCTATCACACTGGTTGGTGCTAGCTAGTGCATGATAGCTCTAATATTTGATGGGTCAACCGAGATCCCATCACCTGATATGACATGTCCTAAATATTAGACCTCTGAGAAAAAGAAGGCACACTTAGACAATCTACCATATAACTGATTCTCTCTCAAACATTGCGATACCTAACACAAGTTCTCTTCATGCTCTTCCTCATTCCAAGAATATATCAATATATCATTGAGGAACACAATCATGAATCTGTCAAGGAAGGTGCGGAAGACACCACTCATGAGACTCATGAATACTGCTAGAGCATTTGTAAGGCCAAAAGGTACTACTGTGAACTCATAGTGGCCATATCTAGTTCAAAAAGCAGTTTTGTGAATATCACTTTCCACTATTCTTAATTGATGGTACCCTGACTTTACATCTATCTTTGAAAACACTTTGGCACCTTGTAATTGATCAAATAAATCATCGATCTTGGGCAATGGAAACCGGTTCTTAATGGTAAATTTTTTTAATTGTTGGTAGTCCATACATAACTGTAGGGATACATCCTTCTTCTTTATGAAGACAACTGGTGCACCCCATGGAGAGACACTAGGAAAAATGTGCCCTTACTCTAAAATTTCCTCAAGCTAAATCTTGAGCTCACTAAGCTCATTAGTGGTCATTATATATGGTGCTCTTGAGACTGGCTTAGCTCCTGGTACAAGATCTATATGAAAATAAATCTCTACGAGCTGGCATACCAGGTAGCTCGGAAGGAAAAACATTTGCGAACTCCTTAAGAATAGGATGATCATCAAGTGAGGGTTTCTTCTCATCCTCTTCTTCCTTATCACTACTAGTGATGGCAAACAATTGGCATCCCTTTCGCATGCTTCACTTAAGCTGCATAGCAGAGATCATATGAAGTGATATGGGTCTCTGAACTCCTGAAATCACTGTGGACGTACCATGATCATCTACACACTCGATCTTCTTCTATCGACAATCCATCTTGGTTCTATGGGCATATTGCCAATCCATGCCAAGAACAATGCCATAAGATCCTAGTGGTGTAACTCAAAGGTCTTCTATGGTGGTCATACTCCCAATCTGAAGCTGACAATCTCTAACCATTGATTCAACGAACACTCTAGCTCCTGATGCTAACTCAACCTCCTAACTAACTTTAATTATTAAAAGTTTATTCAATGGTTAAAATAAATTTAAATTTAATTATTCATAAAATTATTATTATTGATTTTTTATGATTTATTTTTTAGGTTTGATTATATAGTTTTGAGTAATCATACTTTAAAAAAATTATTTTTACTTATAAAAACTAAAAAATAATCATTTATTGATTCATATGTATTATATTTATTAATATTTTATTTTTTATCTTAAAACAATTTATTAGTGTATATTTAAATTATAAATGAAAATAGATTATGGTTCCGCAAGTGTAATTTATTTAAAAAAATAAATTCAAAATTTAATTTTTGTGATGTAAGCTACATTAGTCATATTCAAGAAAGCAATTGAAAAGAAAAAGTAGTTAGGTTTTCTTTTTTTTTGATCGATAACATAGAGTATTATATTGCTTTGAAAGAAATGTATTACAACCAAGGAGTAGATTGACAATCTGCAATACCAAGGGGTCATGCCCCTACTACAAAAAAAAACCCAAGCATCAACCTACTAAGACCCATAGCCACAAAAGGGGTCACTTACATATACAAAACGGACCACACCACAAACCCCAACTAGCCCAACCTAGCACCGAAACCATCCCAAAGCTTTGTCTCTTGAGAAATTGGGAATACCCCTGCTGGAACCAGCCACCTGCGGCTCACTCCCACCACCTGGCACCATTCCAAGCCTTCCTCCACACAACGACCGACGCTCCACCACCTTCGCTGATTTCCTTGGGAGCTGTTGTTGAACCAAAGGCCTCCCATTCTCATCCAGGGGGGCCTTGGACCGAATGGGAGTCACCTTCCCATGGATTTTAACACGTTCAATCGGCCCCAACTGGCGAACAAAGTTCACAATCTCAGCCTAGCCATTTCTTGCGTCCTCCACCTGCAAAGCGACCAGCCGAGAAGCCGACCAGACTACAAAAGGCTGCAGCTCCCCAACATCCACTCCAATCCTCCTGCTTGGGCCCTCCACCATCCTCAGCCCCACACCAATGACAGCACGGGCTACCACATCCTGCAAACCTCCTGCCCATTTGGGTCATAAAACCAGGGAAGTAATCCATTGCACTTCCTCATTCGACTTCCCCACCTGCAGGGCCAAAGCAATAAATAGAGATGAAATGTCTAGATTTGTTCTAGGTTGCCGATCCTGAGAAAGAAATTCCTCTCCCAACAGAAGCCTAACTACCCTCTAGAAGACGTCTCCATCCACTCTGAAGATGTTTGAAAGCCTGATCCTCGAGACAGGCCCATGAAAGTTAGGAAATTTTTTGTCCAACTCCAACGAAAAATTTGCCGCCATCCTATCTCTCCGCTGCATAGAAAGAAACCCTAAGCACTCTGTCAAACACCAAGCTTTCACCACAAAGTGCCAGGAATCAACACACAAGGGTCTTTAAAGCCGCCTCCATCTCTTGTCATGAAAGCTTCACACACTTCACATTACTCCCA
This sequence comes from Cryptomeria japonica, assembly GCF_030272615.1. NCBI lineage: Eukaryota > Viridiplantae > Streptophyta > Pinopsida > Cupressales > Cupressaceae > Cryptomeria > Cryptomeria japonica. The sequence continues at coordinate 234,702,412 of NC_081409.1, forward strand.
ACATCATCGCCGGTCACTCACTCCGCACACCTCCATCATCAACCAACACCTCAAGGCCACTTGCAACAAATTTGAAGATCACACACCACGAGGGACTTAAATTCCCACAAAACCAAGGTTGCGAGTGGACAAAACAAATCGAGCTTGGGTTCACTTTTCCAAAAAGCCATCAACTCAAATCTTACTCAAGAAGACTACAATCTCTGAAGTCCTCAAACATACTAAACAAATTTTCCAAGGAACCATTTTTTCCCACATTGGAAAGTTTGTCAGCATCCAAATTAGCTTCCCGTAGGACATGGGTTACTTTAAAATCTTCAAAATCGTTTAGCAGAAATTACATCCTGCGCACCTGCTTATCTAAAAACCACACTTCCATTCACCCTTGCACAATCCCATTCACCAGAACCTGAGAATCACCTTCCAAATGAAGTTTCTTGACTCCCAATTTCCCAACCATAAGGATTGCTTCCAACGCAGCTTGACATTCAACAACATTGTTCAATCCATCCACCAATCTCTGGGCCGCAATGGCCAGAATGTTACCCCGATCATCTCGAGCAATCACCCCAACACCCGAGGGTCCTAGATTGCCCCTCAAAGCTCCATCAAAATTAATCTTAGTCCACCCCTTCTCAAGTGAGGTCCACTCTAGGGTTGAATTGCCCTTACTCTGAAGATTAGCCCTCAGCAGCCCATTAACAGGCCTGAATTTGACAAGAGGCCAGCTCAACAAAAATTTAGCATCAGCTTGTGAGAAAGGAGTCTTGGCTAGATTCACATTAGAGGCAGCATTCAAAACCAGTTCCGAGATGGCCCTCTCCAATCTAGCCAAAAAATGCTTACAATTTTCCGCTCTACCTTCAAACACTCTCCGGTTTCGCTCCTTCCAAAGTTCCCATAAAATAGTAGAGGGAAAATTCTTCCAAATAGCGGCAAAGATAGAGTTTTTACCCAATATCGGCCAAGATTCCAACCAGTCACACAAGTTCCCAGCCATGGGGCCCATCCAATTCAATCTCTACAGCCCAAAAAGCCACGCCTTCTGAACAAAATCTCAATTCAGCAAAAGATGATCCACATCCTCCTCAGACTTTTCACATAGAACATAGTGAAAAGGACCTACAAACCCCATTTTCTTCAGACGATCTCTAGAAAGAATCTGCTTATTGCCAGCTAGCCACGCAAAGGCTCCAGCTTTCAAAAGGAACACATTGTTCCAGCAAATCTTAGATTCCCACTCCTTCGACTTGGCATCACTTTCCAAAAGAGTGATTCCCACTTTCACCAAGTAGCAGCCGCTCTTAGACCCGCACCAGATAATTTCATCCTCCTCCCTCGAGAATGAAACCTCACGGTTACCCAGAATCTTGCTCGGATATCTTTTCTCATCTTCCCCCAAATTTAAATCCCGAGGGTCTTTCCAAGTCCATCTTTGTCCCAACAAGGGCATATTATTCGACAAAAAATCACACACCTTAGAGCCCCAAACTTGACAAGTCTTTAAAATTGTCTGCTAAGGGGCCTGGGACTCTAAAGATGGATGTCCATCGCAGGAATCCTGCCAAAAGCTCACCTTACGCCCATCACCAATACGCCAAGAAATGTGATTAGTTATCAGGATTCTACAACTCACCAAAAAGTTCCACAAAGCTGACCCTCTTGGAGGATCTCTCACTATTAGGATCCTTTCCTTTTCCCTCCTATCCAAATACTTAGCTTGTAGAATTCTTACCCATCTCTATTCCGGTTTACTATACATTTACCAAACCAACTTAGCACCCATGGCCTCATTAATAATCTTCCAATCACGGAGTCCTGCCCCTCCCCCACCTTTGGGTTTACAAACTCTATCCCAAGCCATGAGCGGGACTTTATCCTGATCCTGGTTACCATTCCACAAAAACTTCCTCATCTTCTACTGCATACTCTTGATGATAGAGCCTGGGAGTTTGAAGCAAGCCATTGGAAAAATAGGCATAGCCGAAACAACTGACTTCAGCATTAGGATGCGACCAGCCAAAGAAAGCCACTTACTCTTCCAGCCCTCCATCTTAGCTTTACAACCATCAAGCAACCCTTTCCACATGTCCGACTTTCCTGCTTCAGCAAAGAGTGGCATGCCAAGGAACTTACCAAGAAGTTGACCAATCTTAATCCCAAACACTCTAGCAATAGCTCTCTAGGACCAACCTTCCGTATGAAAGAAAAAAACCTCTAATTTGAGCCAGTTTATCTCCTAACTAGTAGCCCACGTGAATCTTTCCAAAACTTTCTTCATAACCGAAGCCTCATGCATAGAAGCAACATCAAACAGACAGGTGTCATTCACAAACTAAGAATGAGTTGTGGAGCCAACCCCTTGGGCAATCTCAATACCCTTCCACAACCCTTGATCTCTCTTAAAAGTAATCGACCGTCCAAGAACTTCAGCCATCAAAATAAAGAGAAAGGGGGATATTGGATCCCCTTACCGAATACCCCTAGATGTTGAAAAGAAGCCTTGAGGGCTGCCATTGACTAAAACTGAAGTTGAGAACTGCATAATCATACTGGAAATCCACTTAATCTAGGACTTACCAAAACCAAATCTTTCCAACACAGCCACAAGGAAAGACTTATCCACCCTATCATAGGCTTTTCAAATATCAAGCTTTAAAATCACTCTCCTCTATCTACCCTTCATAGCCATATGAATAGCTTCATGGGCCACAATCACCCCATCCACAATATTCCTTCCTGGGGTAAAACCACTTTGTTCACAGGAGATCAACTTATCAAGAATTAACTTAAGTCTATTAGCAGCAAATTTTGTAATGATTTTGTAGATGGTGTTGCACAATGAAATAGGATGAAACTCCTCCATCCCAGCCAGCTTGGCCTTTTTAGGAATAAGCGCCACTAACGTGCAATTGAATTCCTTCAAAATAAAGCCTCTAGACCTAGACTCTTCAACCACTGCTAGCAAATCCTCACCAAGCACATCTCAGAAGGATTGAAAAAAGAACACTTGAAACCCATCTGGGCCTGGTGCTTTCTCCCCACCTAACCCAAACACCACAGCTTTAACTTCCTTCAGTGAAACAGGCTCCTCAAGCATGAAGTTGTCCTCCCTAGAAACTAAGGGAGGGATCAACTCCAAAAGCTCCGTCTGAACCCCCGACTAAGTGATCTCACTACTCCTCCACAAATTTTCAAAGAAACCCATAGCCTCTATACCTATACATTCTGGGTCTTCAATGATCAAACCATCCACAAGCCTCAAGGAAAGAATTATGTTAAGACTTCGCCTAGCTTTCACCGAACTATGAAAGAATTTCGTATTTCTATCACCCGCTTTCAGCCAATTTTGACGCGACTTCTGTTTCCAATAGATCTCCTCCCTTTGCAAAAATTCTCCATACTTGCTAAGAAGATCTTTCTCTGTAAGGAAGTCCACTTCATCCATTCCTTCTACCATGAATTTTGCATTCAAGGCCCCCAAATCTCCTTCGAGTCTTCTCTTTTCATCAAAAATATTACCAAACACCTCCCTATTCCACGATTTTAATTTTTGCTTCACATAACTAAGCTTTTTGAAAAACTGATAGGCCAAGAACCCTTCCACCACTGGGGCCTCCTTCCACCACCCCACTACAAGCTCTTTAAAACTCGGTTCCCTAAACCACATCTTTTCCACCTTGAAGGGACATCGGATTGGAACAACATCATTCTACACAACCAAGGATACCAGAAAATGGTCTGACCCTGAGATGGCTAGAACCTCAGCCTCAAAAACTACAAGGGCACCATTCCAATCCCCTACAAGGAAGAATCTATCCAATTTCTCAACAATATTGGAAAAACCTCTACGCCTATTAGTCCAAGTGGAATCCCCTCCTTTATCTACCACTTCAAACAAAGCATTCTTGTTAACAAAGGATTGGAAGTCCAATTGTGACCAACTCAACCTCCTCACCCCTCCACGCTTCTCAGAGGAAGAGAGGGTGGCATTGAAATCTCCAGCAACAATGGCTAAAAATGGCCTCACTTCCTCTAGATGCCTAGAGACATCCTCCCATAATTTACACTTATCTATAGCCAAAGTCGGCCCATAGACATTAACAAGAAAACATGAGAAATTTATAGTTTTCAAAATCACCTTAACCATCTGCCAATACTTAGAGCTTGAAACAACTTCCACATGAACAGCCAAAGGATTCCACAGAATACCCAAACCACCTGATGCCCCATCTGAATCCACAAAGTGACCCGACCATTTCTGCCTAACCCCAAAATGCAAGTAGCAGTATCATGACCCAACTCAGTCTCCTGAATACAAATTACTTCCAGCTTGGCCTGATCAAAACCTCTTTTGACCAGACGCCGCTTGTTAGGGGCATTGCAGCCCCTGACATTCCAGGTTAGGAACTTCATTGCTGCCCAGGAGAGAATAAGTCTCTCTCGGATCTCAAAATCCTTGTCTGACCCTTCATGTTGCTTGCTTCCTCAAGCAATCTCTGCCTATTCTTTCTACCTCTCAAGTTCCCTTTAGACTTAGAGGGGTTTAATTTAGACTGTTTGATAGTTCAAACTTTTGTCTCCCCTATTTCTGCTGACAGTCCCAGAGAATCATCACTTAATCCTTCCTCCTCCTTAGACTCCATCTCTACTGCTACTCTATTTCCCTTGCTTGGGGACATGTGAATGTCCTTGAATCTGATAATGTTACCATCCACATTCACACTAGGATCCTCTGCCGCCACCAGGGACTTTTCACTTAAACCCATCTCCCGACCCTTCAACCCATCCACCGAGGTGTTGTAGAACCTATGTTGTGATGGATACCCTCCACTGATTTCACAATCCTTTAAAACGGGCCCAAATGCTACCTCCATCAGCTTCCCTTCAAATCGAGAACCGTCACCCCAGCCACTACCCTTACACACTTGACTCTCTTTCTCCTCTCTTGAACGAATTCCTTGATTCTGAGAGAGCTCGACAACCTGCTCAGACAATCCACCTGACACCAACACAACAGACTTATCTCCATCCAACACAGCGGCCTTCTGCAGCTTCTCCTGACTTGGGCTAGAGTCTGAAAGTTCTTCCATCCCTACTTGCAAATCTGGACTATGGCGAATAACCTCATCCCTTGCAGCCTCCGGAGCAAAACTTAGATTGATATTTCCCAAGCTCTGGTCTGCTACCGAACCAGCTAAAGCTGCTCCTCTAGAGCACGATCTACCTTTCCTTTACCCTTTTGCCCAGACAAACAATCTTGATCCTCAAGGCCCCATTCTTTACAAATATTACATTTGACCATGATTTCTTTGATTTCTATATCTTGTCTCCATACACCTTCTGGAGACCTAATTTCAACAACCTTTAGGAGCCCAAGATGCAGCTTCCACATAACATAGATTCGAGCATACATGCATGAACTAAGCTTATCAACCGCTTCATCTGACTTGATAAATCTCCCTATTTTCTCCCCTATACTCTTAAAGACTTTCTCCTTCCAATATTCATGAGGAAGATTGTACAATCTTATCCACATAGGAATTTCCTCAATGGTAGCTTGTCTTGGGATGAAATTAGGGGTCCAATCCCTAATATAAAAACCAACTCCTGACATCAAAAAAAGCCCCGAGTCCATCAGAGCAGTCTTCTCCTCAGCCGAACTAGCTATGATAAGAAAAAACCCATTAGTGAGAGTTTTTATCTCAAAGTGGTTACCCCATTCTTCATTCACCCAGTTTCTCACCCTGGGGAAAGCTGGCCAATCACCTCCCCATTTCATGAAGAAAGCCCTTTCACGCAGAAATAGTACCAATTCCTTCCAAGCCTCTGATTCAATGCAGATACTAACCGACCGCATCTCAGTCATGGTCGGCATCCCACCTAGGGAAAGGTCTTTCGAGGGGAGCTGGAGTTTCTTCTGTATCCTTTCCTCTGACTGCTGTTTGTTCCATTTCAGAAAGTTCAGATACCTTGAATGGCCCCATTTGGCTTTATCATGCTCAAAAGGGAATCGGTTATTCCCCCTACAGAAAACCTCCCTCCGACTTCTTCCCGACTCTTACCAATGCCACTGGTTTGAACGTGGTGGATACCATGGCCGTCGATACACCCTCTGTCCAAGGTCATGATCCCATCCTCGCGATCGAGCAACACCTCCACCTAAAAACCCTAGCTTCCTCTTGCGCTCCTCCATGGATTTTCCATCCTTTGTTATGACTTAGTTAGGTTTTCATAACTAATTCTCCAATATTCATTTTGAAGATATTTTAATTAATTATTATATAAATATAATAAAAAACTATAATATTATTATATCAATATACTATAATATTATATTATATTAATATAATATTAAAAAATATAGATAAAATCAAATAGAAAATTTAAATTTAATTATTTAATGATTGATGTTTTATGTTTTATTAAATAAAATACATATAGTTTAGTTTTATGAAAAGAGATTAATCAATTTTGTTTCAAAAATTTTAAAAACTTAATAAAAAAAAAATCTATAAACTATAATGCCATGTGTCAGATAGTTTAGTCTTATTAAAAAAAAAAATGGCTCGTGACAAAATGTTTTGTCTACTCACAACAAAGATAAAATGGTTTTTATTGACATATCTCTAATAAATGTTTACTTTTCATAATCAAATGCTACTAAACTTTAAAAGATTTTTTTTGCTTGATTTTGATTGCTTGCTATTAAAAAGTTTATTTACTTGTTAGGTATGTTTAAAAATGAAGCCATGAACTAATAACGAGTTAGTAGAAATTGATTGCAACCGATTGTAACAGTACTAGCCTAATGACAAGTACTAATAAAATGTATGGTAGGAAGAAAGTTTTTTTTGGAGGAACAAAGAAGTGTTGTGCAATTTGTAATGAAGAAGGGTAAATACCCACACCTTCTTAGATTTCTATTATTGGTGTCATTCCATATTCTATTTATAAATCAAATTATTTGGAAGTTTTAGACTTGTCAAATAATATGCTTAGTGGTAAGATTCCATATTAAATATCACCAAATTTGGCAACTAAATACATTTAATTCTCAAATCTATTTTAAAAGTGAAATAAGCAACTTCGAGAAAGAAAATTCCATCACATTAAGTTGTGTTGAATTTTTCGTGAAGGAGAAATGAAGAATTGGTCAATTTTGTTTCAATATGATCTACCCACATTATCATATGTGGAAATATTTTGATTGACTAGTTTGTACAACCAATTTTAAAAGGAAAAATGAAATTATAATGGCTTTGATTTCAAAGGACTGATCAATTTCCACAAAACACAAGACTAGTAGTTTTAGATGAGAAAAATCATTAAAGTTCTGTTGAATTTTCCCAAGGAGAATTAGTCAATTTTGTTTGCATATGATTTACCCACATCATCATATGTGGAGATATTTTCATTGACTAGTTTGTACCACCAATTTTAAATGGAAAAATGAAATTATAATGGTTTGATTTTGATGGATGGATCAATTTCCCCAAAACACAAGACTAGGAATTTTAGACGAGACAACTCATTAAAGTTCGGTTGAATTTTCCCAAAGGAAAAATCAAGGAGAATTTCTCAATTTTGTTTGCATATGATTTACCCACTTCATCATATGTGGAAATATTTCCATTGACTAGTTTGTACCACCAATTTTAAAAGGAAAAATAAAATTATAATGGCTTTGATTTCAACGGATTGATCAATTTCCACAAAACACAAGACTAGTAGTTTTAGACAAGACAACTCATTAAAGTTTTGTTGAATTTTCCTGAAGGAAAAATCAAGGAGAATTAGCCAATTTTGTTCACATATGATTTACCCACATCAGCATATGTGGAAATATTTTCATTGACTAGTTTGTACCATTAATTTTAAAAGGTGTAAAGTGGAAAAATCGAACCCTAGTCGTTCTCCCCTCCCCAACTCCAGGGAGAGAGAAGGGAGAGTCACTAGGGTTGATGGTTTTCACTTGGGAGAGACTTTACATTCAAAAGAGGGGTTGAAACCCACAAGATCCAATCCCACGCAATGCAAGATTGGATTCGAAATGAGTTTCAAGGGTTAAGACATCAAGGATACCCTCTTTTGTAAAGAAATGTAGATAGAAAGATTACACTAGGAATGCATGAAAAGTAGGAAAGATTCCCTTATAAACAGAGATAGGGATATGATATGAAGCTGCGGACCTGGAATTAGCAGTAAAATGTTGAGACGGTGCTGTTCTGCAAATTTGAGCGAAAGTTGACGGGACGATGGCGCCCAGCGTGCACACGGTCCTCCAAAAAATCCGCGAAACGAAGGGGGATCTGTTCGTCTCTGCACAAGGATTCCAGATCTGCAATTACAGCCGCGTACCTACAACCTACACACAAAAAAGAGAGGACGATTGGGGGGTTAGGGATGAGGGGTTTGCCTTTAGGTCAAACCCCGGTTTTGGAATTAACCAAGAAATGAGAAATGCTTGTAAATGTAATGTAAAACAAGTACTAATACCTTGTTGTAAGGATGTTTGTATCCTTATGTGCGAAGGTATAGATGTTGTTGTATGTTGTATGTTGTATGTTGTATGTTGTAGTATGTGATCTCCTCTTCAATGGTTGAATCCTTGTCTTGAATGCAACACTTAGCCTTGAATGGAGACTTAGAATGATCAATTGCTTGAAGGAATGCTTGAATGCTTGAATGCTTGAATGCTTGAATGTTTGAGTATCGTGTCCACGCTTTTTCCATCATATCTCATCTTACCAAAATGAGAGAGGAAAAGTAGTTTATATACTTTCCAATTAATAGACTGATTTTTCCAACCTTGGGCCGACAAGGAAAAAGTATTTTCCAATTTGCAAACTTAAAGACCCGAAGCCTCATAGGAGACCGGGCCCAAAATAGGGCCAGGGACCAGGGCACTGGGTGCCATGGTCCTGAGGGACCAAGGCGCTGGGTGCCCTAGTCCTGAAGGACCAGGGCACTGGGCGCTCGGGTCCCACCTCCCGGGACAGCAGGGTGCAAAGGAGGATCAGGCCAGGGTGCAAGAAAATGCAGTTTTTGATGTTGTGGACAAGTTTCGGGGTCTCCATTCAGGTTCCGTGTTGCATCACCATCGTGAAGACCCAAATGCAGTCAAAATTGCAAGTGTCACAATTTTAGGACGTTACATTTAGCCCCCACTTTAGCGGGAGTATAAGCGTACGCCAATACTTCCGGTAAAGTACAAGGAAACAACATTGAAAGACTTTCACCACGTCAAGAAGGCAAGATACACCAAGCCCCCAATGGACTAAGGATCTTACGACTTCGATTGACAAAGTAAAAGGGAAGATCACGAGGGAGAACCATGACTGTTAATAGTAAGGTTCCCTCACTATGAGTCATGTAAGAAAGATATCAAAAATTTTCAAGTCAAAGCTAAATTCGCCAAGAAATTTTCAAGTATCTTGAAAAGATATGAACGGGATGTATGCCCCCCTATGTTAAAGCGATCGCACACGCCTCACCAGGGGTGATTGCTTTAAGGTAGTGATACATATAAGAATGAGAAGGGAAAGGAGCACGTTATCACAAGGATTTAGCCCCCAAGTGTGAGATAAGCCCAAGGATAATAGACACAAAACACAAAGCACAAGGTGACTTCGCTTTCCTCAGGGTCAGTATGCTGTATGATAATTCATGTATATCATATGTATGTATGCATAATTGTTCTTCATTCCCCAATCAAGGAAGGTCACCTAGAAGAAGGGAACACATGTGTCTTTTGAGTCAACATGAGAGAGACCAAAAGAGATCTCAATGCTTTGCATCGTCCTCAAGTAAACAACACTAAGGACAACAAATAGAAGAATGAGAATAACACATAGAAGAAGTAACAAAAGAGAGGAGGAGAGAATCTGTTATGCTAATGACACTAGTCTAGCACGTCATCTACCCCCCGATCTTGCTGATCAATGTTTCGGGAAGGCAGGGAACATGCTAGAGGAGGAACATCCAACACAACAGATGGAGCTATCACAAGATCCAAACAAGGGCTATGTTCATATCCCAAGCCGCGGTGTTCTTGTCTAGGAGCTAGGATAAGTGCTTTAGAAAATGCATTAAATAAATGGTTATCCACATCAACATATTCATATTCACTGTCAGAATGAACAGGAGTAACATTTTCATCATGAATAACATTGTCATCTATATCATCATCAAGATTTATAAAAATAGGATCTTTAACTCGCACAAGATCAAGACCATCATGCATCTTATGTTTAGGAGATTTCGGCTCAATCGTCGACTGAGGAGAAAAAGCTGAATGTGTTTTTGGGGATTGCAAAGTTTGAGAAGCAGCTGCTTGAGCTCTAAGACGACGCTTTCGTCGGCGTTCACGTGTAGAACGATTTCGTCTAGTCTTAGTAGGAAGTTGAGAAGATTGAGGAGGAGGGATGTTCTCATCCTTTTCGCTTGGGTGTTTAGGTTGTGGTCTCTTAGGCTGGGTAATAGGAGAAGAGGAAGCTCTCTTCTCTCCATAAGAGGAAGGAGGAGGAACTGCTCCATATAAAGGAGGAATATTTGGTTTAGGAAGGAGACCAAGTCCATTATGATGAGGAGGTATAGGTCTACTTTTAGGAAGTTTATTAGATATAGGTATAGTCACATCCATAGGGATGGGTTGGGAATCTTCTTGAGGAAAGACATTAGTCTTATCTTTCAAAGGAAGAACTTCCTTCTCAAGAATGATAGGGATGTCAAGTTTGGGTGTTCTAGGTTCACTTAGAGATAGGATCATATCTTTTTTCCACTTTTGATAAGATTTGAAAAGATGATCACTTCGCGGAGGAAGAGATTGGAATTGTTTAGGCCAAAAGTAATCAATAGGAACGCTAGAAGTTCTTTCAGCTGGTTTAAAGAGATTATGATTGACAGTAACAACTTCACCATTATGGGGAAATTTCAAGCACTTATGAATAGGAGAAGCAATAGCTTTCATGGAAGATAGCCAAGGATAGCCTAGCTTCACACGAAATTGTTCGGATGATGGAATAATAGCAAAGTCCACATCAAGGGGTTTGTTATGGACCTCAATAGGTAATGTAATAGAACCAATTGCAGGAGAAGAAAATGCATCAAATAATTTCACAACCACATTTGTTTCATCATATATTACTTGATTCAATTGCAAAGTAAAAAGAAATTCTTCAGTAATGACATTAACCATACAAGAAGGATCAATAAGCACTCCACGGCAAGGTGTATTCTTGACTTTTGCAACTATATATAAAGGACCATCAGGTGCCCTGATAGTCTCACTGGAATCAAATGTGATGGAAGGTTCTTTAGGGTTTTCTTGCTGCTCTACAAAGTTAATCACATTCGGAGTCATAGACACAAGATCATCAGGTGAGACAGAGGAATCAGTAGTATCAATTGCATTAGAGGTATGAGAAGGCAATGGATCAGTAAAAATTTGAAGATTTTGGTTAGGAGGAGCTACAGATGAGTTGCCTTTATCATTCACACCAGAAACAGAGATAGTATTATTATCAATCAAATCTTGAATTTTACCTTTTAAAGCAAAACATTTTTCAGTATCATGCCTAGGATGACGATGAAATTGACAAAAAGATTTGTTATCAAAATAGGGCAAATTAATCTTTGCAGGATCTATTTTCCTTATAGGAGGAAGAGTAAGCACATTTTGTTCCAATAACTTATTCATAATACTATGCAATGATTCATTCAAAGAAGTAAACTTTCTTTCTTTCTTGAAAAACTTAGAAATAGGAGGCACACCTGATGTTGCATTCACATTGTTGTTGATGATGTTTTCATTGAATTTAATGGACTCTCTGTTCAGTTTAAACTTCCCAAATGGTTGTTGACTGCTATCACCCTTATCACTCGGAGCCATAGGATGTGATTGTTCCATTTGACTCACAGTCAGTTGATAATGGTGAAGAGTTGCACACAACTGTTGGAAAGAAGTAAACTCAGAAAACAGAAGTTTATCTCGAATATCTTTTTGTAAATTAGAAATAAAGATTCTTTGAATATCATTGTCAGGCACTGGAAAAGAAATTTGAGCATACAAATGCTTATATCTACCAATGAAATCAGTTACTTTTTCTTTAAGACCTTGTTTACAATGCATTAAATCAATCAAAGTAACTTTAGGACTTATATTGTTTTGAAACTGTTGAATAAAAGCATTTGCAAGTTGTTCGAAAGAAGTAATAGAATAAGAAGGCAACGAGCAATACCATTGTAGGGCTTTATCTCTTAATGTTCTAGTAAACAGTTTTGCAAGCAACCTTTGGTCATAAGCAAAATCAGTACATATTGTTTGAAAGGTCTTAACATGTGTTAGAGGATCACCCTTACCATTATAAAGCTCCAAATGTGGAATTTCAACATGTTTAGGGGGAATAGCTCGGACAATGTCAAGAGAAAGTGGGCTCGCAACATCAAATGTGGGCACACTAAACTTAGATTGATTCATAGAGGCAATTTGTTGCTGTAAAGAAGAGACAGTTTGTGCAAGATTGTTAATGGTCACTTCAATCGAAGAGTTCATATTAGATGTGTTAGATTGTGATGGAGGTGTTATGTTATTGAAAGAAGGTAGAGAGTAAGGTGGTGGGACCCTATGATAGTTAGTCATAGGAGATGATTGGACAGGAGGAACGCTACAAGGAGGAATGGAAGGGTTAAATGAATTGCCCCCTTGCGTCATGTTCATTTGTGGTGATATAATAGGAACACTTATTGAAGGAATGAATGAAGAAGTTGGATTGAATGAAGGAAGAGGGTTAATTGAAGAAGAGGGATTGCCCCCATGACTGGTGATCATAGGAGGAATGTCTTGTGTTGAAGTAGTCATTATGTTTGATGTAAAAGTAGGTATACTAGCAATAGGAGTTGTCAAAGGAATAGAATGATTAACTTGAATAGGAGGTTGTGTATAACCCAAGGTTTCGGCACAACTCTTCATAGGCATCACATTCGAATCCACAATGTGTGCAATACCACGCAAAATATCAATTCCATTCTTATCACTTTGAACCATACGTTTTAGACCCTCAATTAATGAAAGAGCTTCGCTATCAGGGTATTCTTGAGACATCCATTGTCGAAAATCATCAAATTGGTTATCCAATTTTGAAAGTTGTTCTACAAAAACCTCATGGAGAGCTTCTTCATCATTAAGAGGATTAGAGGAATTACCCATGTCCTCGTTAAAAAGGCCATTCAAATTAGGTTCCATCTCCTCGGTAACTACACCTTGGAAAGACTTAATTCTAAGGCTTCGTCTAACGGGAATAGTGTAAGTAGGACTTGTTGTTGTAAAACTCATGCACTAGAGAGAGAGAGAGAGAAGATTTTGAATTTTAGAGGTAGCAAATTTCAATAAAATCAGCCAATCTCCTAGATTTAAGCTGTAAAATGCAATTAGGACAATCTCCCGAAATTTCAGAAAAAATGTCCGGGACCGTGGCGCTCGGAGTGCACACAGTCCTCGCAACTTTTTTCGAAAATTTCAGGGATGAAAGTAATGATGATTTTAAAGCTAATCTGAAAAAATTGAGTGATTTTACAATCTGTAGATAGGCCAAATTAAAGTTGCAATCTCGAAATTGAACCCTACCAAGATTGTTGAAAAATGTCAAATTTGAATTTTGAAAAGGAGAGGGAAACTGAAATTTTGAATTTTATGATTTTAGAGGGAATGCTAAAAGCAATGCAAGTTTTGAAATTTAAAAGTTGACTCGATTTCATGCAAAATTCGAATTTGAAAGTGGAAATCAAAGTTGTTGTAATTAAGCACTTAATTTCAAAAGCCACAATTTGCAAGAATTTGAATAAAGCACTGAAATTTTGAATGAATGCTAACACACTTTTCAGATTTAGGACTGTAAGAAACACAATTTTGATAGGAATTTCAATTTCAACAATTTCTGAATGATTAGAAGCCTCAATCCAAGCAATCACTAGACCAACTTTGACTGTAATTTTGAAGGTGTTAAAATTGATAAAATCAGCCAAAATTCTGGATTTTAGCAGAAAAATACAGTAAGATCTCGCTCCCGAAATTTTGGAAAAAATGTCGGGGATGATGGCACTCGGAGTGCACACGGTCCTCGCAACTTTTTTCCAAATTTTCAGGGATGAAAGATATTGTGATTTTATTGCGGAATCCAAAGTTACAGCTGATTTGGAAGTGTTCTGATTAGTGAAATTATCAGTCAAAGGTTGAATCAAGGAGGTTTTAAAAATTAGGGTTTTGACACTTAACCACTTAAATTTCAAAATTAAAGCACAGATATGAATTGGTAATTTGCAGTAGAAGGGTAGATCTGAAACAAGCATTAACAATTAAACATTTCTCAAGCTCAATTACTAAAAAGAAAATTTTAGGGTTTTTATACAATTAGCCTCTTAAATTTGCAAAAGATCAAACATGGAAATGTAATTAAGGAAGCAAATTTTTCAGATCTAACCATGAATAATCAGAATGAGGATGTTCACGTCGGGTTCACCAAAATGTAAAGCGGAAAAATCGAACCCTAGTCATTCTCCCCTCCCCAACTCCGGGGAGAGAGAAGGGAGAGTCACTAGGGTTGATGGTTTTCACTTGGGAGAGACTTTACATTCAAAAGAGGGGTTGAAACCCACAAGATCCAATCCCACGCAATGCAAGATTGGATTCTAAATGAGTTTCAAGGGTTAAGACATCAAGGATACCCTCTTTTGTAAAGAAATGTAGATAGAAAGATTACACTAGGAATGCATGAAAAGTAGGAAAGATTCGCTTATAAACAGAGATAGGGATATGATATGAAGTTGCGGACCTAGAATTAGTAGTAAAATGTCGAGACGGTGCTGTTCTGCAAATTTGAGCGAAAGTTGACGGGACGATGGCGCCCGGCGTGCACACGGTCCTCTGAAAAATCCGCGAAACGAAGGGGGATCTGTTCGTCTCTGGACAAGGATTCCAGATCTGCAATTATAGCCGCGTACCTGCAACCTACACATAGAAAAGAGAGGACGATTGGGGGGTTAGGGATGAGGGGTTTGCCTTTAGGTCAAACCCCGGTTTTGGAATTAACCAAGAAATGAGAAATGCTTGTAAATGTAATGTAAAACAAGTACTAATACCTTGTTGTAAGGATGTTTGTATCCTTATGTGCGAAGGTATAGATGTTGTTGTATGTTGTATGTTGTAGTATGTGATCTCCTCTTCAATGGTTGAATCCTTGTCTTGAATGAAACACTTAGCCTTGAATGGAGACTTAGAATGATCAATTGCTTGAAGGAATGCTTGAATGCTTGAATGCTTGAATGTTTGAGTATCGTGTCCACGTTTTTTCCATCATATCTCATCTTACCAAAATGAGAGAGGAAAAGTAGTTTATATACTTGCCAATTAATAGACTGATTTTTCTGACCTTGGGCCGACAAGGAAAAAGTATTTTCCAATTTTCAAACTTAAAGACCCGAAGCCTCATAGGAGACCGGGCCCAAAATAGGGCCAGGGACCAGGGCGCTGGGCGCCATGGTCCTGAGGGACCAGGGCGCTGGGCGCCCTAGTCCTGAAGGACCAGGGCACTGGGCGCTCTGGTCCCACCTCCCGGGACAACAGGGTGCAAAGGAGGATCAGGCCAAGGTGCAAGAAAATGCAGTTTTTGATGTTGTGGACAAGTTTCGGGGTCTCCATTCAGGTTCCGTGTTGCATCGCCATCGTGAAGACCCAAATGCAGTCGAAATTGCAAGTGTCGCAATTTTAGGATGTTACAAAAGGAAAAATGAATTTATAATGGTTTGATTTCAACAATGGATCAATTTTCCCAATACACAAGACTAGGAATTTTAGACGAGACAACTCATTAAAGTTTTGTTGAAGTTTTCCAAAGGAAAAATCAATGAAAATTACTCAATTTTGTTTGCATATGATTTACCCACATCATTATATGTGGAAATATTTTCATTGACTAGTTTGTACCACTAATCTTAAAAGGAAAAATGAAATTATAATGGTTTGATTTCAATAATGGATCAATTTTCAAAAAATACAAGACTAGGAATTTTAGATGAGACAACTCATTAAAGTTTTGTTGAATTTTTCCAAAGGAAAAATCGATGAGAATTACTCAATTTTGTTTGCATATGATTTAACTACATCATCATATGTGGAAGTATTTTCATTGACTAGTCTCTACCATTGATTTTAGAAGGAAAAACAGAATTATAATGACTTTGATTTTGATAAACAAATCAATTTCCACAAAAGACAAGTCCAGGCTAAGGAAAAACCAACAAAGAATTAGTCTATTTTGTTTGAATATGATTTACCCACAACATCATTTGTGGAAATTTTTTCATTGAATGGTTTGTACCACCAATTTTTAAAGGAAAACAAAATTATAATGACTTTGATTTCGTTTTGATGGATCAATTTCCCTAAAACACAAGTCTAGTCATTTTAGATGAGACAACTCATTAAAGTTGTGTTAAATTTCCATCAAGGAAAAATGTAAAATCCATCAAAGGCCCGAATGATAGGAAACTTCATTGAAGCTTACATGTTTGAAAATTTGTAATAGAAAAATTAGTCAATTTTGTTTGCATATAAATAATTTTATTGAATGGTGTATATCACCAAATTAAAATAAATTTGTTAAAATAAAAAACAAAACTATAAATGCTTTGATTTTGATGGATAGATCAATTTCCATGCTATAGTAAGTCAAAGAAATGGTGGAAATATGGGTACCCCTTCATCAATTTTGTTTGGATAACCAGTAGAAATATTTCTATTGAAATGAGATTTCAACGATTTAAGAGAAAAACAAAAATACAAGTGTTTTGATTAATTTGCACGCTGTTGAAATTTCTAAGAAATTTCTTATGTTGAATAATCTTATACAGAGAAACAGGAAATTTAAAATCTATTTATTAAAATTTAATATAAATTACTCTCCATTTAAAACAAATTTTTAAAAATATACTATTTTTAAATTTAGAAGTGTAGAAAGTCGAATGGAGGATATTGCCCCCCACTTTCCAGTGATTTGCGCCACAAATTTCATAGGACAAATACAATTATAAATGAGCCTTTACTTTCCATTATTTTCACAAAGAGATAGAGAGCAAGTTGTTTAGAAGAACGGATATCTCTTGTGCAATTTCTAATGAAGAGAAATCAGTAACATGTCCAGTTTAACATATCTTGATTTGTCTGGTAATTCTTTGAGTGGCACCATCCCAACATTTTTGGGTAAGTTGTCAAAGCTCACAACACTTGATCTACATTCTAACTCTTTGAGTGGCACCATCCCAACATCTTTGGGTAAGCTGTCAAAGCTCACAACACTTGACCTAGGTTCTAACTCATTAAATGGCACAATCCCAACATCTTTGGGTAAGCTGTCAAAGGTCATAGCACTTTTCCTATTTTCTAACTCTTTGAGTGGCACCATCCCAACATCTTTGGGTAAGCTGTCAAAGCTCACAACACTTGACCTAGGTTCTAACTCATTAAATGGCACAATCCCAACATCTTTGGGTAAGCCATCAAAGTTCACAGCACTTTTCCTATTTTCTAACTCTTTGAGTGGCACCATCCCAACATCTTTGGGTAAGCTGTCAAAGCTCACAACACTTAACCTAGGTTCTAACTCATTAAATGACACAATCCCAACATCTTTGGGCAAGTTGTCAAAGCTCACAACACTTGACCTAAGTTCTAACTCATTGAGTGGCACCATCCCAACATCTTTGGGTAAGCTGTCAAAGCTCACAACACTTTTCCTGTCTTCTAACTCTTTGAGTGGCACCATACCAACATCTTTGGGTAAGTTGTCAAAGCTCACAACACTTGACCTATCTTCTAACTCTTTGAGTGGCACACTCCCAACATCTTTGGGTGAGTTGTCAAAGCTCACATCGCTTTACCTATCTTCTAACTCATTGAGTGGCACAATCCCAACATCTTTGGGTAAGCTATCAAAGCTCATAGAACTTTACCTAGTTCTAACTCTTTGAGTGGCACAATCCCAACATCTTTCGATAAGATGTCAAAGCTCACAACACTTGACCTAGGTTCTAACTCTTTGAGTGGCACAATCCCAACATCTTTGGGTAAGTTGTCAAAGCTCACAACACTTTACCTATATTCTAACTCTTTGAGTGGCACAATCCCAACATTTTTGGTAAATCTCACCAAACTCACATATCTTGATCTTAGCAACAACCAACTAAATGGCACCTACACACTTTATTTCTTGGATTAAATCTCCAACATTCAAGAAGTGCTTCTCTCAAGGAATAAGTTGACTATAAAAGTTAATGCAACTTATGTTCCCAATTTTCAACTTGAAACCTTAGGTTTGGGATCTTGTAATATAGCTAGGGATTTTCCATCCTTCATTTCCACTCAATACTCTTTAGAGTACCTAGACTTATCTCAAAACTCCCTTGATGGAAATATTCCAAATTGGCTATGGGATTTTATATACCTTGATCAGCTCAACCTATCTTCTAACCAGATTGAAGTTAGTTTACCCTTCAAGCTACTTGGATTTGAACACAATTCTCAAAGAAGCTCAGTTATTGATTTACATAATAATAGGTTACAAGGAAATATCCCCATTTCCTTGCAAAATGTGGTGTTTTTGGATCTTTCAGAGAATCTATTTGATGGATATATTTCAATAGGAATTGGCCAACATGGACAAGCTCTTAGATTTCTATCACTGGAAAACAATAATCTTAGTGGTGTTATCCCACATTCTATTTGTGAATCAAGTTATTTGGAAGTTTTAGACTTGTCAAATAATAGCCTTAATGGTAAGATTCCCTCTAGTCTAAACAAATGCTTTTACTTGTCCATGCTAAATCTAGAAAAGAGTGATTTTAAGGGCACAATTCCAAATATATTTGCTAATATGTCTTTTCTAGAAACATTGAAACTAGGTTTCAATGAGCTAAGTGGGAACATCCCACCATCCCTTGCAAATTGTAGTGCTTTGGAAATCCTAGATATGAGGAATAACAATATTCATGGGAGCATTTCTAGTTGGATTGAAAGATTGTAGAGCCTTCACATCCTAATATTAAAATCTAACAAACTTGTTGGAAAGATGCCCTCAGAATTATCAAAATTGCAAAATCTTCAGATCTTGGATATATCAAGCAACAATATTTTAGGCATTATTCCAAGTGGCTTCATGAAATTGAGAGTACTGGAAAATCAGACAAAGAACATAGATTCTCTTGGAATAGATAGTTTTTATTCTGGTGTGGCTTATATAGATCACATCATCATTAGAAACAAAGGACAAGATATGGATTTTATGAGAAATTTGAGATTGGTAAAATGCCTTGATTTATCGAACAATAATTTATCAAGTAAAATACCTTGGGATATTGCATCCCTCAAAGGATTGATAATTCTCAATGTTTCAAGAAATCATCTCAATGGCAAGATTCCAAAATCCTTGGGTAGCATGGTGCAGCTACAATCACTTGATCTTTCTAAAAATGAATTATCTGGGATGTTTCCTATTGAGCTGCAAAATCTCACATATTTGAGTTACTTTGATGTGTCCTACAATAACCTTTCAGGAACAATACCACAAGGAGGATAAATGATGACATTTGATTCCTCATCATTCTCCAGCAATTTAAATTTATGTGGCCTACAAATTAATGTACCATGCTTTGGAAGTCATCTTGCTTCTCCCAATGAAAATGATAAAAATAAAGAAGTGTTGGAGGAGGATGTATGGTGGGATATTGGAATGGGAATCGGTTGTGCATTGGGGTTTTCACTTTTGATTTGCGTGTTGTGTTTCTCCAAATCTTGGAGTGCAAAATGCTTCAGAATTATGGATGGCATTATTGACCCTCTTTTTCAAACATGCAAAAAAAGATTGCTTCAGATAATATAAGAAATATTCTTATTTTCATCTACCATACAGCTGTATAATCAACCAACCATATGTCAATTGGAGTTGTAAGTTTACTTCACAAAGCTCTTTCTCTTATTATTTTACACTAGTTAAGAAAAAACATTTATGATGTTAATAATTTTGTAGAATGGCTTAAAACTAATTTGTACATACCTGATGAAATTATTTTTTATGTGTCTTCTATCCAGGTTTCAATTGAAGTCAGTTTGGATGTTAAGATCATGCACTAACATTACCCAGGGCACATTTTGAGCCTAAAAAAATGTAGTTTCCCCTTGTTGAAAGTGGAAAAAAAATAAAAAATATAAAAAAATCATTTCCATAAATTCTATCAGTACTAGTTCTATCATGTTGGTAATTTCAGAGTTAGAGAGGTACAAAGTCAAGCTATACAGATGGCGGGGAATTTCCATGGGAGATATTCAAAATTTGAATTTTTGTATTCTATTAGATTATACTGTCCGATTCTTTAAGATGCCATGAACATGCGTAATATAACCCAAGTTCACTAAGTGAAGCCTCGAACCAGGGAGCAGAAAAGCTGCAATATATCGAAGAGAATTCAGTTTTCTCTTTTCAAAGCAAGATTTCTATATACTTTTCTCTTTCTTAGTAAATAAACAAATGTTGGATTATAATCAGTTTTTTTTGTTTATAAAAAGAACGGTGTTTACTTTGAATACTTCATATACTTTGAACGGTGTTTATATGTTATGATGAGGATGGTTATTTGTGATTAAAACGTGTTTAAAACTTTTGAAAAAAAAAAGAACAAAATGCCTCTTAAGGGCTTCTTTAACAAATCATTATTTCTTTATGTTTAGTGGCATACTTTAATTGACACATACAGAATGTTTTCAAATGACACTTTTTAAAGTACTCATGAATATGGTATTCAAGCTCTTTTTAAGATTTAGTGATTCCATTTTCACAATAAATATACATTCTTATTTGTTATTTTAATTTAGTTTTATCATTTTAGTTCATGTTCTTACTCACATTTCTAAATTTGATGCAAAATATAGCACCAACTGAATTTTTTATGTTACCTTTTAGAAAAGGGTAGATTTTTTGTTTTACATTAAGGTAACATTTATATAAACAATAACTATGGATTTTTATGTACTTTCTTGTTATTAGAATGTAAGTAAGTGGACAAATTGAAGTTGGAGAATTTACCCATCCAACCACAATTCCCAAATTTACACTACTAACTGAACTTATAGAATTTACCCTTCCAACTATAGCTATATAATTTACCCTTCCAACCAAATTTATGAATTTATCCTTCTAACTAAAGTTGTCGAATTTACCCTTCCAATTATAATTCCATTTTCCAATGACACTTTTAACTACACTTCCTAGCAATTAAGGTGTCTCAACCTCAACAACTCCTAGCATTGTATTTATATATTTCATGCCTAAATTGTAATTTATTGCTCATCATATTTTGTAATCTAGTGTGACATGACATAGTGAGTTGGTTTCCATGGTAGGTGACATGGAATATGACAAAGAATGTATTTTGTCCCCACATGGTAAAGTAGGTGTCTCACTTCGGTAGAGATATTTTGCCATGTGTCAACATCTTAGAAACTTGTGTTATTCATTATTGTATGGCAAATTCTTATTACAAGTTAGACAAGTGTTAGAAGGCATGTTGCATGGAGAAAATCGGTGCCTATGCTTGGGGGCATGTAAGAGAGATTAGAAAATGATACATACAAGTGTCATTTACATGTTTGGAGGTGGTTAAAAAATGTGCCACGTAGATTTAGATGTTCACCTCTTTTGTCTTTTCCTAGAGGCCACTTTAAACTTGCAAATCTCTATATATTGTATGTCTTCGGTGTGGGTTTTGCAACATCATTCTATCAAATTTCCTCTAGAAGAGAAAGATGTAGATTTGATGTAAAGGCTAGAGCTTGCTAGTGTATTGTAACAAGTTTTTACATATTAATACATTGGTTCGATGCTTTGTACTATGGGGTTTTTTACTCGAAAGGGTTTTCCCCACATATATTGTTGTTTCCTATTTCTTGTCTATCTTTCTTCTATTCTTCTTCTTTCATGTTCTTGAAGTGTTGATTTACATTTTATTAGATCTATAAACTACATTATCTTTCCTCTAAGGGTTAATGGATGTGAATTTGACAATGTCTATTTATGCTTTAATGGCTTAGTAGTGTGTGCATGTATTGAGATACTAAAATCTTATTAAAAGAAAAACATAGGATATTGAAGGTGCATACCTGGTTCTCAGAGGGAATCTGGGGTTCATTTTTCCCTTCCATTTGGTGTCATTGAAGGTTAGATCCATGTTTTGCATGTGCTTGCATGTGCATGTATGTGAGTTGCATGTAATTGCATAAACTTGCATGCCAATGCATGTGAATTTCCTTGGTGATTAAGGTTTTGGGAATTTCTTTTGATGTGATTTATTAGCCTAATAATATAGAGGGAATATGTTTCTAAGGAATCGATTGAATATTAATCCTTGTTTGTGTCAAAGTTTTGAAGTTGATCTTCTTTTTGGATACATTAGGGATTTTAAAGGATGGAAAGATAGAGTTTTATGGAGTTGATCATGTAGCTAATTTTATTTGATATTGATTTGGAACGCTTTTTTGACAATATAATATAACCCTCTTGTCTATCTTTATTGAGAAACTAGATGGATTTTTACTGATAGATGACAAAAATGTGGTTTGTAGATTAAGGAAAGCCCTATATGGACTAAAACAGGCTCCTAGAGCTTGGTATGCAAGGTTGGATAAGTATCTTTTGAAGCTTGATTTTATAAAAGGTAATGTTGACAGTAACCTATATTATAAGATTACTAATGATGATATTCTGATTATTGAAGTATTTGTTGATGATATCATTTTTGGAGGTGAAGAAAAATTGTGCATGGAATTTTCTGATAATATGCAGAGTGAATTTGAAATGTCTATGACTGGAGAAATAATATTTTTTCTTGGTTTGCAGATTATTTAGACTAACAAAGGCATCTTTATCTGTCAAACTAAGTATCTAAGGGAATTGTTGAAGAAATTTGGTATCAAAAATTCTAAATCGGTTAGTACTCCTATGGTTACAAGTGAAAAATTATCACTTAAGGATGTATCCCCTTCAGTAAATTCTACAAGATATAAATCCATGATTGGTGGTTTGTTGTATTTAACTCAGACTAGATCGGATATAATGAATGCAGTCAGTATTGTATCACGATTTCAATGTAATCCAAGAGAAAATCATGAAAGCGCAATAAAAAGGATATTCTCGTATTTGCAAGGAACAATTGAATATGGTTTATGGTACCCTAAAGATGATGAATTTACTTTATGTGGATACACATATGCAGATTGGGCAAGTGATGTTGATGACCGGAAGAACACTTCTTGTGGAGCGTTTTTCCTTGGGAAGAAGTTGGTTTCATGGATTGGCAAGAAGCAGTCATGCATTTCCTTATCTACTGCTGAAGCTAAATATGTTGCAGACACAACCAATTGTACTCAAGTTCTATTGATGAAGCAGATGTTGAAGGATATACAAGTGAGTTGTAATTATCCCATAGTTATCCATTGTGATAACTTTGCAGCTATTGACATATCAAAGGATCTAGTATTTCACTTCAAGACTAAGCACATATCAATCAAGTATAACTTTTTGAAGGAAACAGTAGAAGAAAAAGAAGTCAGATTGGTTTATGTGAACATTAAAGAGCATATAGAAGATATCTTCACTAAACCTTTGTCTTGGGAATGATTTGAGTATTTGAGAAATAGATTGGGGGTTTCTACCCCTCCGGAAGAGACTTAATTGATGCAGATGTGCGTCAACTCGGTATGCATTATCAAAGCTACTTTTTGCTCCGAATTGATGAATCAGTGCTACTATTCAAGGGGAGTAGTTAGCCTTGAGATATAGATTTATTTATTTTGTTTGACTCTTTTGCATTGCTATCAAAGAGGGAGGAATATATGTGAAAAACCATTGCTATTTATTTATTGTACTCCTTAGGGGGTATTTGGCAGTGTTTGGTCCTTTTGTTTCAGTTTTAGTTCAGAGTTTCATTTCTATATCATTTCATGGGAGATTGTTGGCGGTCTTCCATCAGGGGAGACTTGTTTGGCACTTTCTTGGCACTAGGAAATTTTTCACATCTAGTGTTGCCATCAATGCCAAAGGGGGAGATTGTTGGCCATATGATGGAATTGATTATGTATTGCATTGAGTTTTTTCATTGATCTCAACACTTGTTGTTTTGGTTGGTTACCGGCTTCTAGTAGGTGGATTGGACTAGGAAGATAATCAGTTGGTTGCCACTGGTATAATCTAGTTGGCGGAATATGTTTGCATGGACGGTTCATATGCTTTTGAAGTATGTTTTAGTCAGTTGGTACTGACTTGATTATTGGATGCTATCTTATGTTCTAGTAAGCTTGCTTTATTGATTCGCTAAGGGTTTCACCAACAGAGTTTCATTGAAGATCTTTGATGTTATGCATAAGTGGTGTTGGTGCAGCTTCTAGAAGAGATTCGGGATGCTGATGGTGATCGTGTTCATGCCTTGTCTGATTGGTTTCATTGTTTTGTTGTGTGTGAAGCTAATTTAGGTCCGGTGCTATCTAGGTTATGGATTAGTTTACATGTAACGTGTTGGTGGATCCTCCGATGTGCTTCCAGGATGTTTTATTGATTGGATGATATTTTTTGGCCTTAGACGGACATGTGTTATGATTTTATTTCAGGATTATGTAATGGATCTATTGTATTATCATTTGTGTGGCCAACCGAATTGGTTAGGTCTTGGGTTGGTCTAAATGTATGTAAGATCTCATTGTAGATCAGGTATCATGGCAAGGAGCGAATAATGTAATAATAATTTATGCAGAGGATTTGATCAATCATAGGTGATCGAGTTGGGTTTATGTAAGAGTTTTTAGACCTCCCGTTTTGAGCTTAATCGAAACTGTAATCTAGCATGTTTGATGCTATTACTGACAATTCTTCTCTCTGGATTGTAGTCCAAACATCTTGAGGTGGTTGACATCTCTGTAGTCAGTGAGACTCCATTGTGATGAGAAGTGCGCTCTAGGTAGTGTGCCTTCCTACATGTGAAGGCCCCTATTGTAATCATATACTTGCTGCAGAAGTATCATTTGACTATGGGTAGGGTTTCCCACGGTGGTTTTTGCTCATTGAGGTTTTCCAAGTAAAAATCATGGTGTTATGTGTTATGGTTGCATGGTATTGATTCACTGGTTTTCATTTATTCTTTAATTCTTAATCAATTATACGGGTATAATGTTTTAAGTGCTTTAATTCACATAATATGTTAACAACTGATTCACCCCCCCCCCCCTCTCTCTCTCAGTTGTTCACTGGTTATCCTAACATATATATATGGTAATAACTTAGAGAGGAAAAATGTCGTAAATGGATTAAGCATGGCAATTTTTACTTGTATGGGAATAAAAGACCTTGTAAGCATAGACTTATCCTGTCATGATATGAATGGGTATGATAATAGGTAGAGAGCTTATTAGTAATGACAAAGTAATATGCTAAAGATCATCAAGTTGTAATTAAGCCTAAATTGTACCTTTTATTTATTTGACATTATAATGAATGTTAAGATAATAATTTATAATCATTTGATATTTCTTATAAAGTGATTTATTTTGGATGTCATTATTTAGTCAAAAGAAGGATGAAATTTATACTAGATTTACTACCCACTTATCTGAGTAAAATAAACTTCTTGGAGTTTCTTCATAGTGAATTGAGGTAAATCTGAATAGTAAATCTTTAATAGAAGTAAAATAAATTTTATGATGTGAAGAGTGTTCTTTTAAATGCAATATGGTTTGGATGATTTAGTAATTTCAAGATATGTGGACTATGAATAAATTGTTCTTTGGTTATATTACTATATTCTACTAATCGATGCACTTAAGAATGATCTTAGCACGGGTTTGAAGAAATTGTGTGGAAGAAAACAATATTCATATGAGAAGGAGATATATTTATGTAAAGGTTAGACACATGATGAAAGCTATAGGGGAGGTATGGGTTATTTTGAATAGTTCACTTAACTGATCTTAAATCAACTTTGAAAATGAATAATTGAAATTTACTTGTATGTTAGCAACATAGTAATAGTAACTAGGAAGACTGTAACACCCATAAGAAAACACTAGAATCATATAGTAGTCAGTTAAATAGGAAAGCTATGGATAATATTACATATGATTAAGGATGGCTTGAGGAAAGTTGGGTATTTGATTAATAATTATTGTGAGATGTATGTATAGTCATATAGATATATATCTATTCTTTATATCTTCTTAACATTGCAATGGGTTAGTTGGATCTAACCAAGGTACTAAGAGTAATGTGATAAATACTCTATGTTATAAAATTATTAGAAATAAAATAGATAGGCTTTATAGCTTAAAATCCCTTGCAACCTATTTAACAATTAGAGAGTGCAATTAAAAGAGCTTGTTTATTCATCCAAAAAGTTAACTGAAAAATCTTTTAGTGATCCATGGAATATTAAATCGAGGTATGATTATGAGTGTATGGTTAGATAATTATTTAAATATAATCATTCATAAATGATAATATGGTATAAGTTTAATATTCTGATGTAAATTTACTAGTTATATAAGATATGTCAAATGACTATGATAAGTTAATATTAATTCATGAGGAATGGCACACCACACCAACTAAGGAATTTTTGGGCGTTCATCAAAGCATCAAAGATGAAGGGTATCAAAGGTATGCATTATATTAAACTGTAGTCATAATTGATGCATTTGCTAATCACACCCATATCATATAAAATAATGAGGAGTATCAAAGTATATCATATAAAGTAATGAGGAGTATCAAAGTATATATGCATTTATAAGTTGTTTGATTTATCATGATGGATTTAGGACCTTTGCTTCCTATTGGATGGTTGAAATAATGTTGACTTTAGGTTTATTAAGTTGATCTTGTTTTGATTATAATCATTATTATATGATGTGATGATGCAATTTGAGTGGGATAATCATTAGAGGGTAACTAGTATTGGTTAAGAAACATAATATATGGATGTGAGCACAATCATGTACTCTTATCACTTCAAAAATGTATGATTTGAGATTCATTCTTATCACGAGAATTATAAGAATCATCTTGTTGTTTAGAGATCATCGAGAATCACATAAGTGTGGTAGAGACAATCAATTGATGAAGCATGAAGATTGGCTTTTACTTTTCTCATTAGTTTTCAATGGAAATTGGTTTATGGGTTATGGATGGTACATTTGTTTTAGACTAGGGAATCATCTCTATTTCACCTAAGTGGGTGGTAGTTGACAAGAAAATTGTCTAGGGACTAGACCCTAGAAAGGGTTGCATACCCACTCTTATACTTCCTTAAAAGATGGGTTTTGAATTATTTCATGAACTACGAAGTCTCTACGATTTCACGTAGGCAAGGCCATCTGTGATGAGCCCCTGAGACATTAGGTCTGACCCTTAGGTCTTTCTCTTTTAGATTTGAATTGCTCTTGACACATCTCCTTAGTAGATGAATTCTTTGTTCATCTTTACAAGTTTATAAATCGTTTATTATCTATTGATCTAGCTAAAGGAATGTTAAAATATTGTTTCCTAGCAGTATGTTATCTGAAATATATATATATATATATATATATTTAAAAAAAAAAAAATGAGGATTAGTGGATTGTGATAATTATCAGTTTTTAAACAGAAAAATAAATATAATTGTATATGTGAGGTTTGGAATTTAGAAAGTATCAAATAAATGTTAAATTTATTCGATATTTTTGTAATAACGTTGGAATATAAAATTTCTTATTGGTAATCATATATTAATTTAGTCAAGATGGCTTTAGATGAAAAGATTTGTATTTGGATTAAATAATGGCTTGTTTAGACTGCAACTGTTTTTATTTTGTAAAAGATTGCTTGCCGTTAGAATTACAAGTGAAACTTGTTATAAGTCAATTAAAGGATTTGAAACTTATGGCTTAAATTTTTATTTAAAGGGAGATTTTCTTGTGTGTGTGGGCATGGATCTTAAATCAAGACATTATGCAAGTCTATTTGGGTGTATGTTGACTTAGACCCTTTTCATGTGTTTTTCCCTATTGTAGATTTTCTTGTCATGGAAGGTTCAATTAATTCAAAGAGTTACAATTAGATAACAATAGATTTTAATTATATTTTGAATGATCTTTATGATTCATTAATATGGATATGTTTAGTGCGTAAGTGTACCCTTTTGGGTATTTACTCTGATTGGAGGATTTTGGTGTTTGATTTAAAAAGAGTCATTCTTGTGTTTATGTTGGTACATGTTGTTGAGTGTGAGTCGATCGTGCAAGTTAATTTGTTAATTTTTATTTTAGTTGTATTTCCTTTATTCTAGTTGTGGTCTTGTCTTGTGAATAGACTAGTTGTCAATTTCCCACCTCCAGTTGCTTTAACCTTGGTAGAAGGTTAGCATAACCAAGTGTTTTCTTTAGTTTTGTTTTGAACTCCCTGTGTTGGTTGGTTTTTGTTTCCTTTGAGTTATTTGGACATTGTGTAGTGTCATAAGGAAGAGTGGCTTCTGAGTGGGGGTCGGGGTCCCAAACTGGCTGCCAGGATAACCCCTTGGAAGTTTGAGTAATAAGTGATAACCTAAATATTAAGCTGAGGTTGGGTTTTAAAACATTAATCAAGATTAATTGTGTCACACTCATGGTTGAGTGCTTCTACAGACTCAAGATGAAGTGGGAAGGCTTGGAATGGCAAAAACAACCACCTTGTCTTCATGAAATATTTGTTGGGTCCACATGAGTCACGGATGGGGGTTGGGCGTTCGGGGGAGGCTACCAAGATAACCCAAGATGGGGGTTAGGGCCTATGGAGGCCTACTAGGATAACCCATACCAGCTATGCGATGACACTCTTCCCTTATGTTCACTATTGTGTAGTCTCGTGTTGGATTTTCTTGGAGCATTTTGGGGGAGTCATATTTGTATATTTATGCCTTATGTGAGTACTCGATGTACATGTTAGACCATGTGATGCATTATTATGGTTTGTTTGAGGGCCTTATTACTATCTCCTAGCACAAAGGGGTAGTCCTTTTTGGGCCACATGGTCGGGTGGTAGTGCCACTTTCCATTGGGTATTTTGTTTGTGCCTTCTTGTGAGGGATTAGCTTCACAAGTGCTCCAGATGTATCTCTTGGATTTACTCTATTCCTTGTACTGATTGGATCCTCTTTGTTCATCTTGGATCATTTTTTCATCTCTTGGACCTTATGTTTTCGATTGTATCATTTGTTTATTTATATGCCTTCATGGAAGTTGTAATTTGAAGTAACCATTATGTATTTTTATGAGACTTGGTGGTTTAAGTGCAATTGTAATATTATGTTAACCTTGCAATGTAAAAGCGATGTATTACGATGAAATTTAGATGGTAGAATTTATATCTTTAATTAAAATCATTGTTGTAATGTAATTGAATATATTACCATGAATGGAACATAGAAATGTTAGTGTTATCTTATGCAAAGTATGAAATGATTATTGCTTAGTGTATTAAGTTCCTAATGGATATATATATATATATATATATATATATATATATATATATATATATATCCACATTGGGAAACCCTTTAGGAGTTTAAGTTAAGTCTTCCGTTCGTGCAACTTTCGATGTAATGTGTAATGCCCCGCTAGGAACCCCGAAGGGAAAACCCATAACAAGGGTGAAATAATTTTTTTTTAAAAGTATAAACATCATAAGTGCATTTACACAACATGCACGATCACACAAGTGGAAGACTAACACTAGAATTCCTTAAGGGTTACCAACGAAGAATTAACTTCAAGAATAACTTCCACAAAACCATAAATTCCACATAGGCATCATAACTCAATGATCACAAGAAGCCATAAGCAATAAAGATTCATCATAGAAAGATAGAAAGGATACTACATAATTTCCACTTCAATAAGCATTTACTAACTTCATCAAGGAAACTTGATAAAAAAAACATCCAAACATAGGATTACATTGCTCTTTCAATACATAGCTTCCCAATAAACATAAAGGATAGATCTCATCCAATTACAAGGTTACATAAGATAAATATTACAATGATACAATGACCACATAGGTCTACAAATACCAATAATC
This sequence comes from Cryptomeria japonica, assembly GCF_030272615.1. Lineage (NCBI taxonomy): Eukaryota > Viridiplantae > Streptophyta > Pinopsida > Cupressales > Cupressaceae > Cryptomeria > Cryptomeria japonica. Next base: position 234,732,591 of record NC_081409.1, read on the forward strand.
TCCAAAACATGAGATGAAGCATGAGTCACGAACCACAGGAACACCTGCGAAGCCCATCCTCGCATGAAGGCACAAATTCGAACATCTGATGGGAAGTGGTACTACCACCCAACCATGTAATTCCCAAGTGGAATCACCCCACTGTGCTAGGAGATAGCTGAGGACCCTCAAACAAGCATAAACATGACATGGTCAACAAAACAATATGACTCCATGATAGCACAATAAGACTCCACAAGAATCTAGGTGACTCAACTTCCCAAACACAAGTGAACTGACATCACAAAACACAAGTGAATCAAATGAGAGAGTGTCATTGCATAGCTTAAGATGGTTACCCTAGTAGGCCCTCATAGGTCCCGGCTCTTTGTCCTGGTAACCTCTCCCGAACCTCCAGCTCCAACTAAGTCACATGCGGACCCTACCAGCCTTTCGTGAAGACAAGGTGGTTGGTTTGCCATTCCAGGCCTTCTCGAAATATTATGAGCCCTGTACTAGCACTCACCTATGCACGAGGAACAATTATCTTGATTAATGTTATGATACTACCCACCTAATCATTTCATTAAATTACCAGTTATTATCTGACTTTCATTGGGTCATAATGCCTACCACTTTGGGTGCAACCCCCAAGTGAAAGCCACTCTCTCAAAGGACACTACACAAGCATGGTCACTCCCCGAGGACCCTATGGCGAAGCAAACAACCATAACACCACTATCAGAAAAACAAGTGGTCAAACAAGGACATACTGACTCTTGGCTAACCATAAGGCAAAGACACTACATGGTTATGACAACGAAGCCAACATATATCACTTGGTCAAAGGTACCAATTACACCACCACAGGATGACTAAACCATAGACCAAAATATCACAATAAACACTTGCAAGGACAACTAAATACATCAAATCCACACTCAGACAATCCTTGAGAATATCAGCATCATAAGCACTTGCAACATCATTGATTGAAATTAAATATAACACTCTTGCAACAATCACATTATTCAATTCCCAAATCAATATTCCTTCAGGAATGAAATCCACATTTAAACATTCAACTGGTTATAACATGAATTCCAAATAGGCATTTAAATCATTTTCAGAATATATCCAAATCTACCCATTTGAATCTCTAATTCATGCCTTGATTTCCATTGATAAAATTATTAACCACATAATAAAAATTGCATGAAAATCACATTACATCACACAAAACCACTTTAAACATTCCATTTATAAAATTTAAGTGTTTAACATAAACCTGTTTTGGAGACCGGTAAGGGTTCCAAACAAAGCGGGGCCAAACAAACCCATGGGTGTGCTATTGTCGAGCAACAGACACTGGTTACCGATTGCGCTATTGCCACTGACAACAACCCAACCAATCGGGGCTGTCGCTACCAACCGGTAGCACTACTCCCAACTGGAAGCGGTGCTGCTGACTGGAAGTGGTGTTGCTGATTGGTAGTGCCGCCACCGCCAGTAGCAGTCGCTACCAACCGGTAGCACTGCGCCCAACTGGAAGCGGTGCTGCCGACTGGTAGTGCCACCATCGTCGGTAGCAGTCCTACCGAACGGTAGCGGTGCTACCAACCGGTAGTTCTGCTACCTGCGGTAGCAGACACTACCGACTCACATGATGGGGTGAGCCCATCACAGGAGTGGTAAGGTCCACAATCAGAGACAAAAATACTTCCTACAAGCATTCAGAAATCATAAAACCACCAAATCGTTTGACATAAGGAATGATTCATTTCCAAAATTATTTCACGGGCACACACATACAGAGCCAAATCCAAAATTCCAAGGAATATTTACCAACAAGGTAATTGGTGAAATACACATACTGGAAGCATTAGCTAATCAAATCTTGGCAAAAAGATACTAGGATGCACTCAACAAACCAATCTAAATCATTCTTTTCCAAAAAGAAGAGGCAAACCAAGAAATTGATTTCCAAGAACAAAACACACAGTCGATAGGGAAATGAACCATTTCCTTCCTAAAAGCAACCACATGATATAGATTCCACAAAACCAGCAGTAATAAACACTAATTCTTCCATTTCCATCATTCCACAAACATCTACAGGAAGATTGAATAAATTTCCATGCATAGGAAGCAAACTGAAAATTACAAAACAAATTCAAAACAAGAAGGGAACCTCCAACCTTGAAGCAATTAGCAAGCAAAAGGAATGAAAAAAATCTAGTCTTGCAACCAGGACGAATTTCCAGCTCCTCCAGGAAGTTTTTCCAGAATTTTTCTCTCCAAAAATTCTCCTCTTCTCCTCCCGTGAATCCCTTTTTTTGAATGGATGGCCTAAAAAATATCTTTTAACCCTAGCTTCTAGGTTAAAGTTTTTCATCCAATCAAATTTTAAAATATTTTAAAACTAAAAGGCAATCAGATTTATTTCTTTTCCAAAATAAAATAATAATTCTTTCCAACAATTAAAATGAAAAAGCATGAGTCAAAAAGGAAAGCAAAAAGGAAAGCTTTTATTAATTTCTTTTTCCAAATTACTTTCTTCCAACATAAGCATTTTACCTTTTTAAATGGCTAGGCAATTTATTTATTTCACAAAAATATCAATGCAACTTTACACAATAAATTAAGCCATTTTAACCATTTAATCTAGCAATCATTAATTTAAATAAACAATAATCACAAAGCATATTAATTAAATGATTACACCAACATAAGATAGCATCATCCATTTAAATTAAATAACCATTTAAATAACAGAAACATGCAAAACCAAGACAGATCAAATGACGACTCTCAAATGACCAAACCAAGGCACCATGACACACATAACAGCCAGACGGGGAAACACAACTGACTGACAACACTCACACGAGCGTAACTGCGGTCAAGCTAGGGTACAACAACTATCTCCTCCACTCCCATCAGATATATAAAGCATGCTCAGACCTGCGAAACCAGGTGGAGTCAATACCCCATACCTTCCCGGTACTAGTACCTACAATGTCCTGCACCAAAGAACCACACGTGCATATAGACCAATATATATATACAGACATAGTAAGCACACCGATGAAGGAGAATCGTGACGTTCCCTATCTCACCAGAGTAAGTGAAGGAAAATCATCCCCTCGCATCCCAATACACTTACAAACACGCAACATATAAATGACGCATCACAATAGAAGGGAAAAGTGTCAGTCCATGATAATGCTCCATAAAATAACATTAATCATAAGCACTAAAATACTACATAAAATCATACACCATAAATCCAGATAAAGCATGAAATAACATCGCATAATATCCGATTCAAAATACAATAATGTTCCACAGAACAGTCACTGAAGTAACTCAAAATATACAAAAGAGGTTGATCGAGGAGGGGTACTACATAATGTTTATCTTATATGTTTATGTGTTACTATGTTTTAAAAAATCTATATTTTACACTCTTTTCGAGTGTTTGTAGTTGTATCCTTTAGGGTTTCTTGGCGGGGCATTACATTATTATATCCAATTATAATAAGAATTATATATTAATATGCTAGTAATATAATAATAATAAATATAATATAAATATAATTAATATAATAATAATATACCCAATATTGATATGATATATTAATAATGAAGTTTATGATTCAATTAGATTTAGGATTAGTGTTAAGTTATGATTACTTTTAAATTATCATTAGGTTAGGTTTTGTTTAAATCTTCAATTTAGCCTTATGCTAAGATTGAATTAAAGATAGGGTTAGATTTAAAGTTAGGTTAGGGTTAATGTCAATGTTCCTTGATAAACATTAATACTATCATGACATTTACAATTAAAAACAAAGATAAGAAGTTAAACTCAATTAAAATTACACTTAAGTATTATGTTATTATATTATGCATTTTTTAAAAAAATAAAAATTTAGTATTATATTATTATTATATAATATTTAATTAAATTATTTTCATTATATTTAAGAAAATTGTATTATCAAATTACATAAGGATTACCCCAATCTAACTTTTAATGTTGTGTATATAATATATTGATTTTTAAAAAGTTTGAAAAAAGTTTGATTAAATTTAAATCCTATAAATTTAATATAATTTTTAAAAGTTTTAGGATTTTTTAAATATTTGTTTGGTGGATGTGTAAAATAAATTTGATAAGAAAATTTAAACATGCTAAATATTATTTTAACGTACCTAAAAATTGGCTTAAAAATTCATTCAGATAGTGGATCCCAAAAATCCGCTAATAAGATGTAAATTTTCCAAGCCAATTAGATTGGAGAAAAATAATATTTATAATTTTAAAACTTAAAAAACATACATCTTAACTTTACAAAAAAATAAAAAACACAGATTAAAACAAAAAAATACATACTTCTAATTGGTGGAGAAACAATTGAATAATAATGAGGGATCAAAACAAAAAATACATAGTTCTAATTGGTGGAGAAACAATTGAATTTAATAATGAGTTAACAAAAAATAATGCAATTGATAGCAATAACACTAGTCTTATGACAAGTACTAATAAAGTAAGTAATATAGTAAATAAAGAATTAATAAAAACAAATTCAAAAATATAATATTATTTTCATGAGCTAAAAATTTGCCTAAAGAAACTCATGTAGAAAGTGGATCGGGAAATCCAATAATAAGATGCAAATTAGTTGAGCCAATTAGATTGAAGAAAAACAATTTTTGTAATTTGAAAACTTAGAAATCATGCATCTTAACTATTGAATTTTTTTTTTAAATCAAAAATAAAAATTCATAGATATAATTGGTGGAAAAGAAATTGAATAACAAGTGTCACGTAGTGGCAAGTACTTGTCGTCATAGTATTGTAATAAAAAAATTTGTTCTAATTTTGAATTGTAATAAAAATATGTGTTTGAATTTTTAATTATCATAATTTTGAATTGTAATAAAAATATGTGTTCAAATTTTTAATTATCATAATTTTGAATCATTGTTATTTTAAAATTATATTTTTTAAATATAAAGAGAGAACATCACCCAAAGGCTCAAATAGAGCCCACATTTGTCTCCTTAGGATCCATGGCCTCAAGTTCACTGTCCTCCTTCTCATGTAGGTTTTGCTCACATTCTTTAGATTTCTGAATCAGGACCACTCTCAACACCACAAGGCATTCCATCTCACAATCTACATGGACCTCTGAAGATTTGCCATTTCTTTCAGGAGACGATCGTCATCCAGTATCCATTCTTCACCACAGCCAAAGCTCCAAACATTGTCAAGTTCAACCTCACCATTTTCCTGAATTCCAATGTCCTGTCTTTCACTCAAGCCCTCCACAAAAAAAAATTGCCTCATCCATGCTTTGTTAGGGCCCGTCAGAATGCCAATTGCCTTAAGCAAGAATCAAATGTTCTCGTCCTTCCCATCACATTCTGCAACTAGGCTCCACTAGTCCAGGGCTTGCACCACCACAAACTTCTTGACCTCCATGCCCATTCCCAGTGACATGTAGTAGTTTTGTGGCAATGGGGTGCACAGGTTGGCGTCAATATTATCCAAGACTGCATCAATCTCACCAAGAAAATAATGCTTGAATATCATTTGAGTCATTTTATTGAGTCATTTCTTGCAAACCCCCATATAAACTAGCATGGCATCGAACATGGTCAGGATATTTGAGTTTACCCAGTATTGGTGATAAGCTCTAATGAAATCCCCACCCAAAATTATTTTTACAGCATGCAAAATAAGAGGATGTTTTGTGGCCATAACTGCTAGCAGTTGTTTGTCAAATATTTTTCCCAAGAAGGCCATCTAATGTTTGGTGGACTCCAGCATAACAGGTCTATCCATCCCTAGCAACCCTAGCACAGTAAGCCCAACCGCATCGAGATAGCTTAACTTCACCAAGCGATGTGTGAAAATTTGAGGAGTAAGTTCTATAAATAAACCCAGACATACACTCTCTTGATCGCCAAGGGGAAGTGGGATATCCTAGCACTTTTGTTATTAATGATCTCTCATGTTAACCAACTTGTAAGCCATCCCACTTGTAGTGATGCTAATATGGGATATTTGTACCTTATTGAGAAATATCAAATCCAATTTTTCCAGGAGGGTAAGGAATATCAGACACCGTTGACAATATGATGTGACTATGGTAGCATTTAATCATGTATTAATAGATTGTGCCACCACTTTAGCTAGATTGTCCGCTATCACATTCCCTTCCCAGTACACATGGCTTATACAAAAATCTTCTAAACCATTCAACAAAGATTTGATTGGTCGAATCCATTGATTGAGGATCCAACTTGGAGTTTCATTTTTCCTAATTACATTTACCACATTTAGGGAGTCACCTTTCAAATGGATTTTATGGGCCCCACTATTGACCCCTACTTGTAGTCCATGTAACGCAGCTCAAAACTCTGCCATATTGTTTGTAGTTTCCTTCAAATAATTTCCAAATATAATTACTAATTTGTAGTGTAATATTATATTATTTTTATATTCATGCAATATTAATTATAATTAATCTGAATTAGATAACTATTAATAATTATCAAAGTTAAAGTAGATATTTTTTGAATAACTTAATGAAAATATTTAAATTTATGATTTAAAGTTATTATATTATTTTATATATTTTGAAATAATTAAAAAAATTATGATTTTCAAAAAGTATTAAAAATAGAATGATTTCAAAAAGATATATAAAATACAATTATAAAGAACACATATAATGATTATATTTTTTTTAATAGAATAATTGTATTTAATTTTTTATTTAATTTAATTTAAATTGAATAAAACCCCTATAATTAGTTTTATTATCCATATTTTGAGACTAAAAAGAATTATTAAAATTTATATATCTATTTAGATAAAATATTTCATTTATGATATTATAAATAATAAAAAATAAGAAAATATTTAAAATAAACATTTTTTTATTAAAATACAAAGGAAATCCAAAAACGATTGAGAAAATCTATCATTCCTAAAAATTTGCCCCTATAAAACCATTTTTTTAAAACCAAATCATAGTGTAGATAAATAGTTTTTGCAATATGTTAAATTTAAAAATATAAATCTCAACTTTACAAAAACTAAGTTTATTTTGAAAGCAAAAATAATAATCATGTTTGATTTGTGCAAACTAATTGAATAAAAGTGCTTCAGTGAATGCAATAGTATTGCCTTTGACAAGTACTAATAACGCATTAATGAAAATTCGATCCAACTAATTGCAATAGTACTAGCCTAACGACAAGTACTAACAAATCAATAATATAATTGTTTAACATTTTACATTCATTGTATAATTAGGGAGATTTCTTGAGTCCTTGGATTGATTTAAAGTGTTTTTTTAAGTAAAATTATTTCTTTAGAATATTATGTTTGCTGTGTAAGTTACATTAGGTTTCATTTTTTAGTATTTTAATAGTTTATTATTTTATATTTTAGTTTTATGAAAATAAATTAATCAATTTAGTTTATTTTTTTTTTAAAAATTAACTGAATAGAGATTTAAAATTGATGGCTTTTATGAGGCATAGGTTAATAAAAATAATTTGAGGCAAGTGGAGGTGAAAGTAAAATATTTTTATGATTTTACTAATTTATTTATTTATTATAATCATATTAATTATCATAATAATAAAATAATTTATTATTCTATATTTTAGCCTAATTAAAAAACATTTTGGCCTCATACAAAATATTTTGTCTAGATACAATGTAGTACTCCTGCCCTAATCAGATTCTAATCTTGGTTTGACCTTGGTTAGTTTACCATGTTATAATGTTATAGTCAAATGTTATGGTTATTGTGTGTACCTGTTAATGTGGTTTTTGCATCAATTCTTATGTAAGTTTATTTTCTCTCCTGATTCATGTTATTAATCTCGGGCTAACACTTTTATTATATATACATGTATGCATGTATGACTCTTGGTTGCAGGAGATTGTAGGTATAGTACCGCATAGGTACGAGGTTCGTCTCCACCTGGATTCATATGTTTGAGTGTACCTCTTTGGTCCATAGAGATTGGATTAGGTGGTCATAAGACCCTCATTTTACCCTAGTCATACTCAAGTGAGCGTCGTCAGTCGTCCATCAATTTCCCTCTATTTGGGTTTGCAGGTTGTATGTTTGTTTGACTTTCTTGGGTTGCATGTTTTGCGTGTGGTAAAATTGAGTATTTAATTCTTAGTTAATTTGATTTAATGTGTTCTTTAACGCATTAGTAATTAAGGGACTAAATTAAATAGGTCCCCTTTGTGGATTAATCATTAATTAGAATTGCTCTATTCATGTTTGTAGCAAGTTCGATTTAAATGGTTAATTCTTAAATGATGAATTTATTCAATTTATGCAATTTGAAAGGAAAGATTAAATTTTATTCGAATATAGAAATATTTTATCCTCTTTGGCATTTTGGAAATAGAAAGGTTAATTTCAATTATCTGAGAAAATCAATTTTTAAAGGAAAATCAAGTTTGCATATTGAAATAGTTTAAAAAGAATGATTTTTTATTTTAATTGAAAGAAAATATTTTAAATCCAAAAATGATAATTTTTGGTCAAACTTTCTTCCATTTTAACCTAGGTTTGAAAAATATTTTTGGAGGATTAATTTTGGAGAGATATTTTTTGGAAAATATTCTTGGGAGAGAAGGGTTTTGGAGAAATTTTAGGCATTTGTGGAAGGAGGAGTTTTTGGAGCTTGCAGGTTGGGCTCTTTAGCAAATCTCTTCCAGGATTGCATATGGAGGTAGGATTTTTATTTGTCTCCTTTGTTGCCAAAGAAATTTACTGTTTGGTTTTGAAAGAAATGTGTTTGTTGTTGAAATCTTTTAGATTGATTTCTAGATTGAATTTGGGTTTGGGTTTTATTTTTAAAGTTTGTATTAAAAAAAAAAAAAAATTTAATTCAAAATTTATTTTTTTAGGCGGTTTGGGTTTTGGAGGGCGGAGGAGCCGAGGCTCAACCCATGCCCCCTACCCTCCACGGGCTCACAGCCTTGGAGGTCTGAGACCACATTGGTAGCTGCAGAGCTCTGCGACCACAATGTGGCCGCAGAGACCTGCAACCCCACTATGGCCGCAGGGACCCCGCATCCATAGTGTGGATGTCGTGGGCCTGCATCCACCATGATAGCCGCAACCTCCATGGATAGGGCACAACCCCCACTCCCGTGGATGGGAGGTGGGCCCCACGGGTTTGCCCTTTGTTTATTTTTTATTTATTTTATTTTAAAATAAATAAAAAATGCATCGTAATTTAAATTTTGGGTTTTTTAAAAAGTTTTAATATTATTTCATTAAAAAGTTTTAAAATATTTTTTTATTATTATTAATTATTATTTAATATATATTTTATTAAATGAGGATTAATATATATTAATTAATATTTAATTTGTAATTTTATTATTAATTAGTATATATTTTATTAATTACAGATTAATATTTATATATATTAATTAATATTTAAATTGAATTTTTCTATATGTATTCAAGGAAGTATCAATTTATTTGGAAAATGATCATCGATATTTATTTCCTTTTTAATGTATATTTCCTTTCTTGGAAAGTATGTAATTGTGTCGCAAGAGATGAGATTAGATTATTGTTTTCAAACAAGTATGAAAAAGATGTTTTATTTCGAAAAATGAATATCATATTTTTAGTTGATTAATGAATATTTGATTTTATATCATTGTGGGTACTACATACATTATAATTATAATCATGTGATTTTGGTTTGGAAACTCATGATGAAGTATTTAAAGTATTGTATGATGCAAAATGAACTTTAGTGAGTTAGTAAACCATGAATGACATGTACCTAGACAAGGTAGACAAAATTGCAATCTAATTAGATCTATTAGGAAACTAGATCGATTTTAATGTTTAAACAATATGGAAAAAGGTTGTCTTTTCTGATTTATGCCTATGCATGTTTAATTTTCTGTATTTGCATTTGATTAAGAAATGGCAAGTCCTTGATTGTAATTGTTGGATATTGTCATATGTTTATTTTGGGTACCTTCTTATGTCCTTGATCTCGAGTTTTGACTGTTTTCATGTGATGGTGTTGTATCCAGTCATGTCCTTTATGTGAGTGTCGAATGTTGGTTCGTGGTTGACCATAGCTGGTCAGGTCTCTAGTTAGAGTACCGTCTGTCAGTGAACCTCGTATGAAGTCTTGTTTGACCAAGTGGGTGTTCCTACCGCATTGAACTCCGTAATCTTGTCCTGGTGTATGCCTTGGTTTGGGAGTTTCGTATGTTTATGGTCTAGTGTCATATGGGAAAGTGGCTTTCAATTGGGGGTCGCACCCAAAGTGGTTGTTGGGTAACCCATCAAAAGTGTGTCTAAATAAGTGATAACCTAATATCATATTAGAAAGTTTAGTTAATGAACACTAAGAAGATAAGTGTGCCTCGCGCATGGGATGAGTGCTAGTACAGACTCGACATGCAGTGAGAAGGCCTGAAATGGAAAACCATCAACCTTGTCTTCACGAAAGGATGTGTTGGGTCCACATGAGACTTGGATGGGTCGGAGGTTAGGAATAGGTTGCCAAGGTAACCCAGTAGATGGGGCCGGAACCTATGGAGACTTGCAATAGTAACCATACCAAGTTATGTGATGAGACTTGTCCCTTATGTTCGCTAGTGTGTTGTTGTGTTGTCTTTGATAGGAGCACTGTTGTGGAGTCGTCTTGTTGTTTATGCCCTTGTGAGAACCTGATATTTCTATTAGACCATGGGTTGATTATGATGGGTTGCGAAGACTTAGTTTCGCGAATGCTCCAATTGATCTTTGTATTTGCTTCTTATTATGTTCAATTGGATCCTTTTCCTATTCAAGGATCATTCATGTATCTATTGGACCGATGTGGTCGTATTGTATTATTGGTTTATGTATGCCTTGATGGCAGGATGTAAATGATGTGAACCTTATGTATTCTTCACCCTATTATTTTATCAGAGGGGTCTTGCAGTTGAGCAGACCCAGAGATGTAGCCCACTAAGGGTGAACTCCGATATCATTTCGGTGTTATGTGGTGTTTATGTTCTTCTGTTTCCTTTTTAATTTAGCATGTATGGATGGCATTATGGTTAAAATGTATAATATGGATTATATGATGTTAATCTTAAATGCATGTATTTAGTCATCTTATTAAATGCAGTAATTTGGATCATGACGAATGTAGATTTGAATAATGGAATGTATTCGATTGTTGATAATGCAACTAAAGTATGCATGGAAAGTATTTGCTAGTTTATAATAGAATTAAATTATGTAATGAAATTAGATGCATGACTTATGTTTTGATGAAAGTTTGAACGTAATGTATGGTTAAATTGTAATGGATGAACTTAATCATGTTATCTATATTTTTAACCTTAATGGATGAACTCATCGTGTTATCTATAATTTTAACTTACCGAATGAATTTATCCTTGTCTAAAGTTTTATCATGTCATTAAGTTAATCAACTTAATTACATTAATTAGCGTGAGTTGAGTTAAGTGTTGAACTAAGTAATCACGTTGGGAAACTCTTTATGTAGTACCCCTACCGTAATCGATCTCTAACCTTGGTTTAATCTTGATTAGTTTATCGTGATATTATGATTATAATCAGATGTTGATTTTACGCATAGCTATTGATGTGGTTTTCTCACTAGTTTTATGCTAGTTGTCTAGTGTTCTTATTTCATGGTACTCATCGAGCTAACGCATTCATTAAGTTATTATATATGTATGCATGTATGATCGTTGGTTGCAGGAGATTTCAGGTACGAAGTCGCATGAGTGCGAGGTTCGTCGTCACCTGGTTTTGCAGGTTTGAGCATACCTTTTTAATCCTTAGAGTTGGATTAGGTGGTCGTAAGACCCTAGTCGACCTTAGTCGTGCTCCAGTGAGCATCGCCAGTCGTCGTCGGTAATCCCTTGTTGGTTTGGGTTGCGAGTCGTCTGTTTGGTTGACCTTCTCGATTTGCGTGCCTGGTGTGTTTGGTTATTTGATTAATTAGTCCTTAGTAATTATCTTGATTAAATATATGCGTTTGTGCATTGAGGATTAATGGATTAAATTAATCAGGTATTCGTTATGCGATTTTCGTTGTTAATGAATTGCCTATTTTAAACTGGAAGCAAATTTGATTTAATGTCTGATTTTGAATATTAATGCATTTATATATGCTATTGAAAAGGAAGTTTAGTAGGTTATCGCAATAGAATTTAATTGAATCTGTTGGATTATTATATTAGAAAGGTTAAATTTGTTTAAATAAGGAAATCGAATTTTTAATTGAAAAAGCAAGTTATTTTGTTGTTGTATTTAGAAAAGAATTAATTTTGAGTATTATTTGTAAATAAAGATTTTTATTCCAAAAATAGAAATTTTGGGTCAACTCTCCCATATAACCCAAATTTGGGGAAATTTGGAGAGGATGGTCAATTTGGAGAAGATTTTGGTTGGAGAGAATTTTTGGGCAAAATTGGGAGTTTTTGGAGAGGAAGATGTTGGTCTGGATCTGGCAGGATTTGGCTCTCCCTCAGCCATACCGGGATTGCGAATTAAGGTAGGATTCTGAATTGGTCATTGAAAAATCTATTTGAATGTTCATTATGAATTTGGCTGGAAATTTTTATGGAAATGTGTATTTTTCTTCATGGTTGTTTGGGTGTTTGAATCCCTTTGTTATTGGGAAGGAGGAAATCACCCAAGAACTTGAACCGAACCAGTCCCTGTTAACCGAATTTTTATTGAATCAAATTTTGCTTGCCAAATTGGGTGATGGGCGGTTGTTTTAGTTTTCGGACTGGGCGTTTTAATGAAATTTGTTTTATTAAATTTCATGCTGGGAATGTAACCGGACTGTGTGCTTTTAATTAGCAAAGAAATTTTATTTAAGGTCGAACTGTGTGTGTGTTCGAAGAAAGTTTCGAACACTCGTTACCAAACTGGGCGCGTGTTTATATTTAAAAAAAAAAAAAAACCCGAGGGTTTGGGGTTTGGAGGCGGGGAGCGGAGCTCCCCCGCACCTCCTTCCCCCTTCCCCCCCACGCAGCTCTTCCTTTTTCCCTCGTCCCCCGCGCGTTCTGTTTACCGCCGCTCGCACACCGTTTTGTTTTATTCCGCTCGCTAGTGGTGTTGGCTTCGGCTGCGGCCCACGGCGGTGGCCGCAGGGGCCGCGGTGGCCGCAGGGCGCCGCGGCACCTGCGGGCACCGCCGTGGTGCGGCCCGCGAGCGCCGCCGCCCCTCTCCCTCGGCTAGGGTTAGGGCACGGCCGCCTCGCCTTTCCTCTAAACTTTTTAATGCGTTCTCTTTGGTTTAAAAAAATAAAAATGGTTTAATAAATGTTGATTTTTATGTGTTCTTTTTTCTTCATTCAAAAAAAAAAAGAAAATGCAAATGATATGTTGTTAATGTATGTTATTTTAAATGTTGAGTATCAATTAGTATTTAATCTTGATTAAGATAGCAAAAGAATGACAAATGATATTTGGGTATTGATTAGTGTTATAACGGGGTTATAGGTGAATTAACTATTCAATTTCATTTCATGAATTTTGCTCTCTTCTGATTAAGTTCTGAAACTGTGAACTTTTGCAATTGAATATTGTTGTTTATATTCTGATTGATCTGGGATTAGTGAATCTAGATCTCACCCTCTAGCTGATTAGAGCATTCGGCTAATTGAGAAGTAGTGAAATATTTATCGATGGGTGTTTAAATTGAAACGATGTGCTTTTGGAAATGATTAGCTTCTTTAGTTTCTCCTTCTACATTTTTAATTACGTAATTCGTATAATGCATCTGGAAGTGAAATTATGAATCTGTAGAGATTGATTTTAGACCAGTATGTTAATGATGTTAGATTGGAGATTAAATAGCTCATTTTAATTGATTAATAGTTGTCTGATCTTTTTAATATAAATTTGGTTTAAAAACTCTATACGGCTTAACTTGCCTGTTCGATGCTTGAACCTTAGGAGTTAGAAAACCAAGAACAACTTATCCCTCGATGAGGTAGATAACTGTAAGCTGATTTAGATCTTGTAGAAAACTTGATCGATTTTAATGCTTAAATCAATTTGAGAAAATATTGTCTTTTCTGATTATTGCCTTGCGAGTTTAATTTCTGTATTCGCCTTTAATTATGAAATGGCATGTTTTGCTTTGTGTAAAAGGACCCTGTCGTATGGATGATTTGGTGTTCCTGTTTCAGTCCTCGAATTTTGAGTTGACTATGGATTGTGATGTTGTCTTAGTTGGTTATATCCTCTTTGTGTGAGTCGAATGATGATTCATGGTTGACCTTAGTTGTCAGGTCTCTAGTTAGAGTACCGTCAGTAAGTGTTCATCTTTGAGTCGTGTTTGACCTGATGATTGTATCTTCTGGAACTCCGTTCGTCTTACCATGTGTGTTCCGTGGTGTGAGTTCGTCTGAGTTAGTCTAGTGTCGTATGGGAAAGTGGCTTTCGATTGGGGGCCGCGCCCAAAGTGGCTGCTGGATAACCCGTCGAAAGTGAGTCTAATAAGTGATAACCTAAGTAGATTAGAAAATAATCTCTAAATAAGATAATGTGCCTCACACATGGGACGAGTGCTATCATAGATTCGGCATGCTGTGAGAAGGCCTGAAATGGCAAACCATCTTCCTTGTCTTCACGAGAGGATGTGTGGGTCCACATGAGGCTTGGATGGGCCGGAAGTTCGGATTAGGCTGCCAGGGTTACCAGTGTATGGGCCGGGACCTATGAAGACTTGCCATGGTATCCATACCAGGTTGTGTGATGACACTTGTCCCTACGTTCGCTAGTGTGTTGTCGTTTTGTCCTGTTTTGAGTATCTTGTGAGTCGTCCTTTTTGTCTCTGCCCTTGTGAGTGTCGATTTCATGCTAGGCCTTGGGTGGTGATGGTTCAGTTTCATGGATGCTCTCATGGACTCTTATGTTATTAGCTTTGATTATGTTCAGCTGGATCCTGTTCTTTGTAAGGATCGTTTATGTATTATTGACCGTTGTGGTCGTTGTATATTGCTTATGTATCGCCTTGATGGCTGGATTGTATAGTGTAACCTCTTGTACTCTTAACTTTATTATCTATCAGAGGGGGTCTTGCAGTTGAGCAGACCCGAAGATGTAGCCCTTTAGGGGTGAACTCCGAGATCATTATGGTGTTATGTGTGGTGTTCTCTTATGTTTCCTTTATTCAGCTTTAGCATGTATGTTTAACTTATGTTAGAATGGTTAAGTGGATAATTGGAATTAACTATAAATGCTTATATTCAGTTCTATCTTGAATGCCATGTGGATCGAATGCATAATTGGTTGAGATGCGATTTTTCGTAATTGCATGTGTGAAATCATCCTTTGAAATGCAATGAATTGGGTTATGGAATAATGTATCTTAGAGTAATGAATTATTCTCAGTTGTTGTTAACGAATTTAGATATGCTTGGAAAGATCTCTTATGTTATGATGAAATCTTAGTGTATTAGAATGTTAGATGTTTGGGTTGCAATTTTAAATGAAAAGCTTGAATGAGAATTAGGAATGGATCTTAATGGATGAATCTTTATTGTGATTTATAATTCCATCCTTTGAAGAAATTATCCTGATTTTGAATTTCCTCGTTATAAGATTTTTAGCTTATTGGATTAATGGTGTGAGTTAAATGAATTTTGAATTTAAGTAATCTCGTTGGGAAACTCTTTAGGAGATTGTCGTTAATGTCTTCCGCTATGTAATCTGAATCTTTGGTATCTTGTTGCATCTTATGTGTTGTAACTTTTAAAAAAAAAAATTGCACTCTATTCTTGTGTTTTGGCTTATCCCTTCGGGGTTTACTGGCGGGGCATTACACTTTAGGTGTTATTTGAGTCTTTCGCTGTGTTATCTGAGCTTATGAAAACTCATTGTATCATTATGTTGTGTTTAATTTAAAAATAAATAAAATTGCACTCTATTCTTGTGTTTTAGCTTATTCCCTTCGGGGTTTCCTGGCGGGGCATTACATACAACAAAAACAAAATATTTTCTTTGATCCATCTCTAAAATATGTTTACTTTCCATAATCAAATATTTGCAAAACCTTGAAAAAGATAAGTAAAATATTTTTTATGATTTTATAAATTATTTATTTATTATTATATTAATGATAATAATTTTCATAATAATTATAATTATAATAATTATTGAAAGTTTATTAAATAGTTAAAATAAATTTAAATTTAATTATTCATAAAATTATTATTATTGATTTTTTAGGTTTGATTGTATAGTTTTGAGTAATCATACTTTAATAAATTTGTTTTTACTTATAAAAAATAAAAAAAATAATCATTTATTGATTCGTATGTATTCCATTTATTAATATTTTACTTTTTATCTTAAAATAATTTATTAGTGTATATTTTAATTTTATAAAATAGATTATGTAGTACCCCTATCGTAATCGATCTCTAACCTTGGTTTAATCGTGATTAGTTATCTTGATATAATGATTACAGTTAGATGTTGATTTTACGCATCGCTGTTGATGTGATTTTCTCACTAGTTGTATGCAGGTTATTCAGTGTACCTATTTCGTGATTTTAGTATCGGACTAACGCTTTCATTAGATTTTATAAATGTATGCATGTATGATCTTTTGTTGCAGGAGATTTCAGGTACGAAGTCGCATGAGTGCGAGGTTCGTCGTCACCTGGTTTTGCAGGTTTGAGCATACCCTTGTTAATCCCTAGAGTCGGATTAGGTGGTCGTGAGACCCTAGTCGACCTTAGTCGTGCTCTAGTGAGCATCGCCAGTCGTCGTCGGTAATCCCTTCTTGTTTGGGTTTGCGAGTCGTCTGTTTGGTTGTCTTCCTCGGTTTGCGTGCCTGGTGTGTTGGTAAATTGATTAATTAGTCCTTAGCATTATTTTGAGTATTTATGCGCTTGTGCAGTGAAGACTAATGGATTAAATTAATCTGGTTTCCGTTTTGCGATTTCCGTTGTTATTGGATTGCTCGTTTTTAATTTGGAGTAAATTCGATTTAATGACTGTTTTCGAATATTTAATGCATTTTATATATGCTGTTGAAAAAGAAAGTTTTGTTTTTATTATCGCAATAGATTGACTGTATTCTGTTGGATTATTAAATTTGAACGGCTAAATTTGATTGATTGAGAAAATCGAATTTTTAATTGAGAAAACAAGTTAAATTGTTGTATAGTTGAAAAGAATTAATTTTGAGTATTATTTTTAAATAAAAGTTTTTATTCCATAAATAGAAAATTTTGGGTCAACTCTTCGATATAACCCAATTTGGGAAATTTGGAGAGGAGGGACAAGTTTGGAGGAGATTTTGGGGGAATCTGGCAAGTGGGCTCTCCCTTCAGCCATACCAGGATTGCGAATCGAGGTAGGATTCTGGACTGGTTATTGAAAATCAATTTGGATGTCCATTTGAATTTGGTTGGAGATTTTAATTTGTGATGTGTTCTCATCTTTGCTATTTGGGGGTTTGAATCCCTTTTGTTATTGGGAAGGAGGAAAATCCCCAAGAAATTGTTACCAAACCAGTCCCTTTAATATTCGAATTGATTTTAAATCGAAATTTTTATCAAACTTCGTGTTGGGCATTTGGGGTAATTTCGGACTGTGTGTTCAATTTTAATTTTAAAATGTTATTGTTTTATGGCTGTGCGTGTTATTGTTTGGGCGAACTGGGCGTCTTATTTGCTTTAACCGTGGGTTTGGGGTTTGGAGGCGGGGAGCGGAGCTCCCCCGCACCTCCTCCCCCTACCCCCGCACGCAGCCCTTTCCTTTTTTTTCCCTCGTCCCCGCCGCGTGTTCTAGTTTACCGCCGCTCGCACACCGTTTGGTACGCCGCTCGCCGGTGTTGTTTGCTACGGCTGCGGCCCACGGCGGTGGCCGCAGGGCGTCGCGGCACCTGCGGGCACCACCGTGGTGCGGCCCGCGAGCGCCGCCGCCCCTCTCCCTTGGCTAGGGTTAGGGCACGGCCGCCGTGTCTTCTTCGTTTTGAACGCGTTTTTCTTTAAAAAAAAAAACAAGAACTTAGTTATGTTAAATGCGATTTGTATAAACGTAGGTTATGAAATCGTTTGGTTTATTAATGTATTTTGTTGGTATTCAAAAAAACAAACAAACATGTGGGTTAATATCCTGTTAATGAATATTAGTTTAATGATTAAGTTTCCAATCAGTGATTTATGATATTTATATCATTTAAAGGAGAGTAATTTTAATGTTGAGTTTAGTTAGTTTTAAACTAGATTAGGGTGGCATATAGTGGTAAATGATAATTAGATATGGATTTATCTTATAATGGGTTTATAAGGGAATTAATTATTCAATCCCATTTCTCGACCTATGCTCCTTTCCTGATTAAGTTTTAAAAACTGTTGATTTTCGCAATTGAAAATTGTTGATGATGTTAAATTTTATCGTGGAACAGATCATTTGAGTAACTGTATAGTAGTGAAATACTTATCGTTGGGTATTGAAATTAAACGATGTGCTTTTGGAAATGATTAGCTTCTTTAGTTTCTCCTTCTACATTTTTATTTCCGTTATTCGCATAATGCATCTGGAAGTGAAATTATGAATCTGTAGAGATTGATTTTTAGTCCAGTATGTTTATGACGTTTTGGGATGGAGATTAAATATCTTATTTTAATCGTTTAAACGGTTGTCTGAATTTTTAATAATATGATTTGGTTAAAACTCTTTATGGCTTAAATTGCCTGTTCAATGCTTGAACCTTAGGAGTTAGAAACCCAAGAACAACTTACCCTTGATGAGATAGATAACTGTAACCTGTTTTTAGAACATGTAGAGAACTTGATTGATTTTAATGATTAAATCAATTTGAGAATTCATTGTCCTTTCTGATTATTGCATTGCGAGTTTAATTACTGTATTCGCTTTAATTTATGAAATGGCATGTTTTGCTTTGTAAGTAGGACCCTGTCGTATGGATGATTTGGTGTTCCTGTTTCAATCCTCGAATTTTGAGTTGACTATGGTATTGTGATGTTGTCTTAGTTGGTCATATCCTCTTCTGTGAGTCGTATTTGACCTGATGATTGTTTCTCCTTCTTGAACTCCGTTCGTCTGACCATGTGTATTCCGTGGTTTGAGTTCGTTTGAGTCAGTCTAGTGTCGTATGGGAAAGTGGCTTTCGATTGGGGGCCGCACCCAAAGTGGCTGCTGGGTAACCCGTCGAAAGTGAGTCTAATAAGTGATAACCTAAATAGATTAGAATATAATCTCTAAATAAGATAATGTGCCTCACACATGGGACGAATGCTATCATAGATTCGGCATGCTGTGAGAAGGCCTGAAATGGCAAACCATCTTCCTTGTCTTCACGAGAGGATGTGTGGGTCCACATGAGGCTTGGATGGGCCGGAAGTTCGGATTAGGTTGCCAGGGTTACCAGTGTATGGGCCGGGACCTATGAAGACTTGCCATGGTATCCATACCAGGTGGTGTGATGACACTTGTCCCTACGTCCGCTAGTGTGTTGTCGTTTTGTCCTGTTTGAGTACCCTTGTGAGTCATCCTTTGTCTCTGCCCTTGTGAGAGTCGGTTCCATGTTAGACCTTGGGTGGTGATGGCTCAGTTTATGGATGCTCTTCTGGACTTCTTGTTTTAGCTTTGTTTATGTTCAGCTGGATCCTGTTCCTTGTAAGGATCGTTTATGTATTAATTGACCGATGCGGTCGTTTGTTTATTGTTATGTATCGCCTTGATGGCTGGATTGTATAGTGTAACCTCTTGTACTCTTAACCTTATTATTTATCCGAGGGGGTCTTGCAGTTGAGCAGACCCAGAGATGTAGCCCTTTAGGGGTGAACTCCGAGATCATTATGGTGTCATGTGATGTATTCTCTTATGGTTCCTTTATTCAGCTTTATCATGTATGATTAATTTATGTTAGAATGGTTAAGTGGATAATGGAATTAACTCTAAATGCTTATATTCAGTTCTATCTTGAATGCCATGTGGATCGAATGCATAATTGGTTGAGATGCGATTTATCGTAACGCATGTGTGAAATCATCTTTTGAAATGCAATGAACTGGATTATGTATGAATGTAGCTTAGAGTAATGAATTATACTCAGTTATTGTTAAGGAATTTAAATATGCTTGGAAAGACCTCTTATGTTTATGGTGAAATTCCTAGTGTATTAGAACGTTAAATGTATGGTTTGTAATTCTAAATGAAAATATTGAATGAAGTTTATGAATGGATCTTAAATGATGAATCTTGCTTGTGATTTATATTTCCGTCCTTTGAAGGAAGTTTATCCTGTTTATGAAATTATCTCGTTATTAAGATATTCAGCGTAATGAATTGATTGTGTGAGTTAAATGAATTGTGGAATTTAAGTAATCTCGTTGGGAAACTCTTTAGGAGATTGTCGTTAATGTCTTCCGCTATGTTATCTGAATCTTTGTTACCGAGTTGCATCTTATGTGTCGTAACCTTTAAAAAAAATAAAAAATTGCACTCTATTCTTGTTATTTTGGCTTATCCCTTCGGGGTTTCCTGGCGGGGCATTACATTTGGTATCAGAGCCAAGTTACAAACATTGGGATCTCTGGTGTCGCGTGGGCCCTCTATTTGTGTGAGGTGTATCGACCTTATGTGAATGCTTGTCCTCCTTTTGCATGTGAGTGATTGAGCAGACCTTGTCGGGTGTGTAACGTGTGTGTTCACACCTTGATTTCGCCTTCTTGATGTTGGTGTTTGAGTGCTTATATGTGCATTGTTGTTTATTGATGTTTTGGTCTACGATTACTATTATCTGGAAGAGAGTCGTATGTACCTTTCCTTTTTGAGTGTTGTACTCTTTAGACTAATCCATTTGGATTGGTTCGTGCTTGTCTTGAATCTGAAAGAGCGAATTATGTTTGTTTAAAGATTATGATCTAGCTTAGTGTTGTCCACTTGAAGGACTTGTATGGCAATTATTGAATGCTTATTCGTAGAAAATTAAATGATTATCACCATTTCTCTCTCTCCTTCTGGAAATTAAAATGATTAGGATAAGAGTAAATATCTTTGATTCAAGTTTTCTTGGTTGCAAGGGAGAAAAGGTTGTGACTTCTTGAACCCTTGCATGAGCCTTATGTCGTTTATGTTTTTAGATTATTAAAAGGGCTATGGGTTTAAAAATTTATTTTGGGTGAATGGGAGAAAACTGTATGTGTTTGGTTAAAGAATTCTCCATATGTATGTTGTAGGAGTAGCATGATTAAATTCTACCTTAGTAAGGTGCATTGCTATGCGAATAGATGAATTATGTGAAACTGCTTGATTGGTAGAAGAAGTGTTAAAAAAGAGCATGTTATTGTAGTTTCGAGAGAGTAATAATGTGTTCCCTGAAAGATTGTCTTATGTGTTTCATTAACCAATTTGATTTAAGTTTTATTTTAGCAAATGCTCCATTGAACTCGCTTTTGGGTATGTGTAATTACCTTAATGTGTTTAAAAAGTGCGAATGGAAAAGCTGGTTTGATGTGCGTGCATTAATATGTTTTATTTGGTTAATAGCTCCTTGCTTATCTTTGATCGTAATGTGATTGCTAATCGGTTGCAATTATGACTTGTGTCTATATTGCATTATTATTATTAAGTGAGTGTTCTTATGAGGTCTTGCATTATCGAAAAGATTGCCTCTCTTGATCTCTGTTTTGTTTGTAAACTAGAACCTCTTGTTGCAACCATAATCATTGGAAATGGTTTTGTTAGACTGATTGTCATCCTTCTAATGGTAGCGAAATGAAAACCGTGTAATTGAAATGATAGGCTTATAGTGAGGAATTTAATATTATAGCGTGATCTTGATTGATCTTGCGTTTTGTAGGAAATAGTTTGGTTATCAAACTCTCTTTCCCTTCTCTTTGCCTAATCATAAGAATTTTTTTATAGAAATGATATTAAGAATGCATGGACTTAAATAGAATGTTTATAAAACATGTGAAATCGTGTATTTGTTTTGGCTTCATAGTGATAGATGAAAGTCTTAAGCTTTAGAAATAAATTTGCTTAGCTAATAATTTAGTTATGAATGCTTAGTGAGATTCGAGAAAGCTAGAGGAATGATGTTAATTCCTTATATAATTGTGAATTGTTAATAATTTCAGTACTTGAATCTAGAGTAAACTTGATTTAGTTATTTATATAGAAAGCATAATTGGAATCTTCCTTGTATAGATGTTAGCGTACTGAAAAGTATTCCCCGTAATGTGACTAAACCAGTATTGGTGTTTTATGTGCATTGTGAGAAACCAGTGCTTATCTTGTGTGCCCATGGGTTGGTGAAGTAATCAACCATGGAGGATATGTTGCTTATGAGTATGGGAAACCATACTGTTTATGTAATGTTGCTTATTTGTTTCCCTACTGAGTACCAAACCTCGGGTTGTGGGTAACTCGGTATGTTAAGGGGTAGTATTCGAAGCGACTGTTCCTTGAATAGTATGGATTGGCGTGCGAGTAATGTCGACGCGAAGCGACTTTAGCTTCTCTACTTCGAGGAATGATATAGTTGTACTACTAAACTGTATCAAGGTGTACTCAATACTTTCCCTTTGATGAATCTATTTATAGGTTTATGTGTGTCAGCCTATTCTCTTCCTTATCTGAGCATATAGATGGTAGTTTTTGTGCATATTGTTGGATTCTATTGGAGTATCTGTTGCCTTGTCTTCTTGAGAGGCGTGTCATTATTCTTACATAAGTTGCCAACTGGCCTGTGTTGGTAGACTTGTGGGTAGACCATAGTCATGTATACCTCTGACTTACGGCGAGTATCCTTCTAGATACGTCGCTATGCGGGATGTGACCTACGCGTGCTTTTTCCGCGAGGTGCACTACCATGCGGGATACGTCCATTGTGTGTTTTCTCCACTTGGGGTATTGCCATGCCACGTGACGACGTGATGCGGGGTGATGTCGAGGTGCACACCGCCATGCCATGTGGATAGTGTGACTATGTCGCACCACATGATGAGCTACTGCAATAGCTAGTCAGTTGTTCCTTCCTTCCTCGTTGGTGGCTAGATGCTAGTCACACAGTGCTGTTATGTGCAGTTGTGATATTCTTTATATTTCTTTGGGGATCAGCAATTTATTTTACCTTGATTTTGAAGGTTTAGCCACGATCTTGTGATCTTTTGCACTTTGATTTGGTGTTGAAATTCCGGATTATTTTCTTACCTTATTGTTGGAATTGATGATTTATTATCTTTATTCATCTGTATTTTGGTGGCTGAACTGGTTTATCCTTATTGTTTTCGGATGCTGATCTTGTGTCGAAATGTGAAATTCCTCTCCAAGGACGTATGATACGGAATTGGTAGAGTGTGTGCGAGGAAGTTGTTGTAGGGAACCATGAGGATGGGGGGGTATGTGAGGCTGTGATGCAGCTAGTATCCACTACCTACCTATGTGTGGTGACTATCTCTTGGAGGCTAACCACCTTGTACAACAAGGGATATTCACAAAGGTCTTGTATGGAAGGTAGCACCGCTATGGTGTGCCTAGCACCATCGAGCCCTTGAGTGAGATATTGGATAATTATGATCTTATTGTTGTTCTGAGATCAGGCATAGAGATGCTGATCATGCATGTTATCCTTGACCGAGCATTAGACATGCTCACATGTGGCCTTTTCTGTTATGCATTCCAGTTATGTGGATGGTTATTATTTGTATCATGGAGTAAATTGTGTTAGCTTGTCGCTATGTTATGGGACATAGTCTTTGGAAAGGTTTTCTTATGCCTGGCAAGTGTAACCATTGAGTTATTTATGTTGCTCTTACTTCATGAAAGTTAATTTGGTTGTAGAAATTGATATTTTGAGTTAGTTCCATTTGATAAAATTTTATGATAAAGATGGATTGGTAAAGGAAATTGATCTTATGGCATGTTTTTCTGTCATTTTTGATCGATGATTATGGTAATTGTTGTTTACCTCCTTGTAATGTTTTAATTTGGTGCAATGAAAGGAAGAAAATTCTGTTTTTCTGCTATGATGGTGGATATCTCCTAGAATATTTTTAAGGAATGTATGGATTTAGTTGTATCTCGCCAATGGATTATGGCGTTTGTAAAAGATTTAGCGATAATATTTCATTTATTTATGGGAAGATTTCTATGTGCAATTTGATCTTTGTTGAATGAGTTTCAGGGCTAATGCGTACGACATGTTCTCCATCTAGCCTTACGACTTCCAGGAGTAAGTCGGAACCTAGGGGGGGAGAATGTAGTACCCCTATAGTAATCGATCTCTAACCTTGGTTTAATCGTGATTAGTTATCTTGATATAATGATTACAGTTAGATGTTGATTTTACGCATCGCTGTTGATGTGATTTTCTCACTAGTTGTATGCAGGTTATTCAGTGTACCTATTTCGTGATTTTAGTATCGGCCTAACGCTTTCATTAGATTTTATAAATGTATGCATGTATGATCTTTTGTTGCAGGAGATTTCAGGTACGAAGTCACATGAGTGCGAGGTTCGTCGTCACCTGGTTTTGCAGGTTTGAGCATACCCTTGTTAATCCCTAGAGTCGGATTAGGTGGTCGTGAGACCCTAGTCGACCTTAGTCGTGCTCTAGTGAGCATCGCCAGTCGTCGTCGGTAATCCCTTCTTGTTTGGGTTTGCGAGTCGTCTGTTTGGTTGTCTTCCTCGGTTTGCGTGCCTGGTGTGTTGGTAAATTGATTAATTAGTCCTTAGCATTATTTTGAGTATTTATGCGCTTGTGCAGTGAAGACTAATGGATTAAATTAATCTGGTTTCCGTTTTGCGATTTCCGTTGTTATTGGATTGCTCTTTTTTAATTTGGAGTAAATTCGATTTAATGACTGTTTTCGAATATTTAATGCATTTTATATATGCTGTTGAAAAAGAAAGTTTTGTTTTTATTATCGCAATAGATTGACTGTATTCTGTTGGATTATTAAATTTGAACGGCTAAATTTGATTGATTGAGAAAATCGAATTTTTAATTGAGAAAACAAGTTAAATTGTTGTATAGTTGAAAAGAATTAATTTTGAGTATTATTTTTAAATAAAAGTTTTTATTCCATAAATAGAAAATTTTGGGTCAACTCTTCGATATAACCCAATTTGGGAAATTTGGAGAGGAGGGACAAGTTTGGAGGAGATTTTGGGGGAATCTGGCAGGTGGGCTCTCCCTTCAGCCATACCAGGATTGCGAATCGAGGTAGGATTCTGGACTGGTTATTGAAAATCAATTTGGATGTCCATTTGAATTTGGTTGGAGATTTTAATTTGTGATGTGTTCTCATCTTTGCTATTTGGGGTTTTGAATCCCTTTTGTTATTGGGAAGGAGGAAAATCCCCAAGAAATTGTTACCAAACCAGTCCCTTTAATATTCGAATTGATTTTAAATCGAAATTTTTATCAAACTTCGTGTTGGGCGTTTGGGGTAATTTCGGACTGTGTGTTCAATTTTAATTTTAAAATGTTATTGTTTTATGGCTGTGCGTGTTATTGTTTGGGCGAACTGGGCGTCTTATTTGCTTTAACCGTGGGTTTGGGGTTTGGAGGCGGGGAGCGGAGCTCCCCCGCACCTCCTCCCCCTACCCCCGCACGCAGCCCTTTCCTTTTTTTTCCCTCGTCCCCGCCGCGTGTTCTGGTTTACCGCCGCTCGCACACCGTTTGGTACGCCGCTTGCCGGTGTTGTTTGCTACGGCTGCGGCCCACGGCGGTGGCCGCAGGGGCCGCGGTGGCCGCAGGGCGCCGCGGCACCTGCGGGCACCACCGTGGTGCGGCCCGCGAGCGCCGCCGCCCCTCTCCCTTGGCTAGGGTTAGGGCACGGCCGCTGTGTCTTCTTCGTTTTGAACACGTTTTTCTTTAAAAAAAAAAACAAGAACTTAGTTATGTTAAATGCGATTTGTATAAACGTAGGTTATGAAATCGTTTGGTTTATTAATGTATTTTGTTGGTATTCAAAAAAACAAACAAACATGTGGGTTAATATCCTGTTAATGAATATTAGTTTAATGATTAAGTTTCCAATCAGTGATTTATGATATTTATATCATTTAAAGGAGAGTAATTTTAATGTTGAGTTTAGTTAGTTTTAAACTGGATTAGGGTGGCATATAGTGGTAAATGATAATTAGATATGGATTTATCTTATAATGGGTTTATAAGGGAATTAATTATTCAATCCCATTTCTCGACCTATGCTCCTTTCCTGATTAAGTTTTAAAAACTGTTGATTTTCGCAATTGAAAATTGTTGATGATGTTAAATTTTATCGTGGAACAGATCATTTGAGTAACTGTATAGTAGTGAAATACTTATCGTTGGGTATTGAAATTAAACGATGTGCTTTTGGAAATGATTAGCTTCTTTAGTTTCTCCTTCTACATTTTTATTTCCGTTATTCGCATAATGCATCTGGAAGTGAAATTATGAATCTGTAGAGATTGATTTTTAGTCCAGTATGTTTATGACGTTTTGGGATGGAGATTAAATATCTTATTTTAATCGTTTAAATGGTTGTCTGAATTTTTAATAATATGATTTGGTTAAAACTCTTTATGGCTTAAATTGCCTGTTCAATGCTTGAACCTTAGGAGTTAGAAACCCAAGAACAACTTACCCTTGATGAGATAGATAACTGTAACCTGTTTTTAGAACATGTAGAGAACTTGATTGATTTTAATGATTAAATCAATTTGAGAATTCATTGTCCTTTCTGATTATTGCATTGCGAGTTTAATTACTGTATTCGCTTTAATTTATGAAATGGCATGTTTTGCTTTGTAAGTAGGACCCTGTTGTATGGATGATTTGGTGTTCCTGTTTCAGTCCTCGAATTTTGAGTTGACTATGGTATTGTGATGTTGTCTTAGTTGGTCATATCCTCTTCTGTGAGTCGTATTTGACCTGATGATTGTTTCTCCTTCTTGAACTCCGTTCGTCTGACCATGTGTATTCCGTGGTTTGAGTTCATTTGAGTCAGTCTAGTGTCGTATGGGAAAGTGGCTTTCGATTGGGGGCCGCGCCCAAAGTGGCTGCTGGGTAACCCGTCGAAAGTGAGTCTAATAAGTGATAACCTAAATAGATTAGAATATAATCTCTAAATAAGATAATGTGCCTCACACATGGGACGAATGCTATCATAGATTCGGCATGCTGTGAGAAGGCCTGAAATG